>NW_027532426.1:3112762-3126734 GCF_008692635.1 Crocuta crocuta | reverse complement strand
GGGGATGTTGGGTGGGGGGAGGCAGGAGAGGGTGCAAACGAAGGGCCCCAACCTGGCGCGCCACGCGTCTGCTCCAAACCACTTATTTTCCCTTCAATTTAGTTCTGAGCCATTTTTGTTCCCGTTGTCCCCACCCCAATAGGGTAAGTTACAAGAGCTTTCATCAAAACTTCTCTTGGAAGACACCTCCAAACATTCCTTTTTAAGCTTATCTATGGGTGCCTAGAATAAGAGGAGGATTTGTGCCTCCAGCCTTCAAAGGAGTCCAAGACAGATCTTACTAGCTTGCCTCTTTTCCCTTGAAGATGAAGTTTACATTCATTTGTTCATTCATTCATTCATTAGCTATTAAAGCCTGCTCTGGGCCAGTTACTGGAGTAGGTTCTAAGGATACAGCAGAGAACAAGACATACGTTTTCCAGCCTTTGTGGAACATACTGGTTTCATGGGAAAGATAGGATAAATAGATAGTCTTATGAAGGAAATAAGGCAAGGTGGTATGGGGGTGGTGGTGCCTACTTTAGATGGACTGGTCAGTAAGGTCCCTTTAAGGAGGTTAAACTTTCAGAACCAGTGGAGGAGAAGGAGCCAGTCAGAAAAAGGGCTGCGGGACAAAGGGAACAGCAGGAGAGGTTTTGGTACATTGTAGGAATTTGTAACGCTTCCTGGCTGAGTTTAGTGAGCAAGTAGGAGAGTAGCATCATGGAGACGGTGGAGAGGTAAGCACAGATGAGGTGTGTGGAACGTTACATAAAGACCTTAAAATAGGCTTATTTTAGAAGCCCTATAGGGGGACCTACTCCACATTATAGCCCACATCCTTCATTGAAATAAAATACATAACACGACTACATAACGAGTGACTTTATATTTAGGATTAGTTGACATGTTGTTATGAAGTCACAAACATTTATTAATTTTGACTTTGTAGTTTTTTGGAGCTAATTTTATAGGTCCATGAAGATCTCAGGCCCTAAGCAGTTGGCCAGCAGTGCCTAATGGATACAAAGATCCTGAGTGATAGCAGTTTAGTTTTAATTCAAAGTATCATGGGAAATTCTGGAGAAATGTTAAGCAAAAGAGTGATATAATCTGCTTTACATCATTGAAAGATTGCTCTGGCTTTTGTGTGATGAATGAATGAGGCTGTAGAAGCAGAAGAGGTGAGATCTGTTGGGATGTTGATGCCTGACTAGACGGGTGGCCCTGGAGACATAGGTTTGAGATATATTTTGGGGATAGAAGTGACTGAATATACTGATGGATTAGACACTGGTGGGAGAGAAAGGAAGAATATACGGAATGCTTCTCAGGCTTCTGATTTTTAATGAGTGGGTGGATGTTAATCCCAGTTGCTGAGATCTGCAAGTGAGGAGGAGTGTTTCAAGCAGAAAATTAAGAGTTTAATTTTGCAGATGGTAAATTTGATGTGTCTAGGAGACATCCAAGTAGAGATATCAAGAAAGTAGTTGAGTTTGCAAATCTGGAGATTGGAAGAAAAACTCTGGGCTGGAGACATACATTTATGGACATTCAGAGATTGGGAAAAGTGGGACAGATTCTTAGAGGAATTTGAAAAGGAGCATCCAGTAGATTTAGCTGAATAAAACCAGGAGAGAATGGAGTCACGGAGGCTTGAAATGGAGTGTTTCAAGAATGAGGAAGGGTCAGCAGTGCTGAGTGTTGCTGAATTCCGCAAGGTGTCTGTTAGCTGAGTACTACCAGTGTGCATTGGATTGGCAATCCAGTTGAGGTAAAAGGACTTTGGGTCCATTTGTCATTTCCCATGTCAAGAATGTACAGTGACTTTGCCTTGCCAGCCACATCAAACTCAAATCTCTGCCATTTCTTCAGTGTCCTGTATAATCTATTTCCCTCAACTTGTTCATTCATTTGTTACCTTTGATGCATGTCTACTTTTCTGCCAACCCCAGTGTTAACTGCAAGGTAAGTACAGTTTCTGCCTTCCATGGTTCAAGGTCACAAGCACCTGACCTGGACTAACATGTATTCTGTTCCTTCCCAAGGAGACAACTCTACTACTCCTGTGGGGATGAGGGGTAGGGAAGAATGGATGGGGGAGGTGTCTCCTTTAGCAGATTTGTCCCCACCTTTTTTGTGTTGAAACGTCCATCAGAAATGATTTTCCTGGGCGCCTGACTGGCTCAGTCAGTACAGCATGCAACTTTTGATCTCAGGATGTGAGTTTCAGCCCCACGTTGGGTGTAAAGATTATTTATAAACAAACAAATGAACAAACTTAAAAAAAATGATGTTCCTTACTAAATCTTCCCCCTTGCATGAAGCTTATTTCTTCAATAGGTATGCTTTCCCTCCTAAATGACGCTGTAAACTCTTTGAGATGCCTTATACCTCTTTTGTATCCTTCACATATGGAAGAACAACAGATATAGAAATGGATCTACCACGAGCCAACTGAAATTTAAGCTTCAGGACTTCCTGCTTGCACAGACTCCTTCCAAGTTCCTGCACTTAATTTTGTATTCATAAAGAGCAGGGGAACATGAATACGTGTTTGCTCATGGACTCCAAATTAACTTCAAATATTGATTGATTAAGCTTGTTTTATTCATTGGGATACATATGAGTATTTTAGTTACTGATTATAGCATTCCCTTACCCAGAAGTCTTCAATGGCTCCTTATTGCCTCAAATTAAGTCCAAGCTTCTCAACCTAGCCTGCAAGGCCTTCCTCAATATGGCTGAATTTTATGTCTCCAGAAAACTCCCCAAACTCTCTTTACTTCCCCACCATTGACCCCACTGCTGTCACCCTGGTGGTGGTGTTCATGCTGATTTCTCTGCTTCGAAATCTCTCTCTTCCACTTCTATCTTGTGACATCCTAAGATAGACTTTAGACCATTGCTTCTGGAAGAGGAGTCCCAGGACCGACAGTTTGCATGACCTGGGAGTTTGTTAGAAATGCAGAATCTCAGACCCTGTGCCAGGCCTACCAAGTCAGAATCTGCATTTTAACAAAATTCACAGTCAAGTTCAAGATTACTGACTTAAGCCATTGCACAGACTGTTTCCTCTAAGAGTCTTAAACCTTTAAAAATCTCTCTAAATGAGAAATGGTTTTCCCCTTTTGAACCTTCGTTCTGTACTGCTCTATAGGCACTTCATTCTGCCTTGAATCACAGTTAATTATGTATTGGTCTAAGTCATCCTGTTATTCTGTGAGCTCTGTGAAAGCACTGCCAATGGAGTCTCAACTTAGAGATGAGTTAGTTCCCTTGGTATTTCTCTCTGCTCCTGCTACATCCCTGTACACACACATATACCCACCCAAACCTAGGTGGTGCTGGTGTTGTTTTACTTGATACTCAGAATTTTGCAAGGGTCCAAATATAAATTGACTCCCAGATGTGCCATGTGTGAACAGGGAGATCTGTTGCAATTATTTTTATTTAAGAAAATGAGCATTTAACCACTATTGTATGTCATGAAAGTCTTGACTATCATTCCTTTTATCTTTAAAAAAATTTTTTTTTTCATTTTTGAGAGAGCATGAGTCGGGGATGGGCAGAGAGAAAAGGGGACAGAGGATCCGAAGTGGGCTCTGCGCAGAGCCCGATGTGGGGCTGGAACCCACAAACTTGAGATCGTGACCTGAGCTGAAGTCGGACACTCAACCAACTGAGCCACCCAGGTGCCACCATTCCTTTTATGGGATGCTGTGTGATAAAATTATATCTTCATCTTTGTCTTTCAGCATAAGAGGAAAGCTGGCCTAAATTATTAAAAAAAAACAAACTGGTTACCTGTAACATTCTGTAAAAACTTTAGGGAAGGAAATTTCACAAATGTTTTAGGTTAAAACAATATACAAGTTTTCTTCTTACAAATATGAATTCCGGGTGCCTAGGTGGCTCAGTAAGTTTAGTGTCTGACTCTTGATTTTGGCTCAGGTCATGATCCCAAAGTCATAGTATCGAGCCTCATGTCCACCTCCATGCTGAGTGTGGACCATTGCTAAAGATTCTCACTCCCTCTGACCCTCTCCCTGCCGTGCTCTAAAATTTTAGAAAAATTAATCAAAATTCCTACAAGAAATCAATGTTCACTTCAAAAAAATGTAAAAATGTACCGAAGTTCCACCTCTTCCCCCACCCCATCTCCCTCGGCCAAAATCAACCTAACCTTTCTACCTGGTGATTACTACTGTAAATATTTCAGTACATTTCCTTTCTGATGGGATCTTTCCCGGCCAAAAATATAAATCTATATTGTTTTTCTTACAAATTCCATAGTATTTCAGTATAAAGATATATATCATACAAATTTGTTTAGTTAGTTGTACATCAGTATATTCTTTTCAATTTTGTGCTGCAAGGAGCACTTTGTGTATTTATCTTAGGATAAACTTTTTGAAGTTAATTTCTAGTTTTAAGAGTAGATCATTTAAGGGGTGCCTGGCTGGCTCAGTGGGTAGAGCGTGCAACTCTTGCCCTTAAAGTTGTAGGTTTGAGTACCATGTGGATATAGAGATTACTTAACAGTAAAGTGTTAAAAAAAAAAAAAAAAGAATATATCACTTCAAATTAGGATAGGCTGCAACTGATAGAGAATTCCCAACTACTGTAGCTTTGTTATACCCAGATTGCAGTATCCTCACCAACCAGAGACCACCAGGAAGACCGAGTCACGCATGCAAAGGCAAAGGGCTTTATTATGGGCTTAAGCTCGGGCTCCCAGACCTCACCAGCGCAATGGATCCGTGCTGCGAGCCCCAAACAAGGGCAGAGTAGGGTTTTTATGGGGTTTGAGACGGGGGAGTTGCAGAAGTTGTGACATGGGAACAGTGATCCAATCATAATTATGCAACATCACTGACAGCGGGTTTGACCATAAGCATTGTCTAGAGTATTCGTTACTTTTGGTGGGATCCAATTACAACGTTTAGAGTACCTTTAAATTTAACCAATCACAGAGCGAGCCTAGGGTCTTGTTCTGGCGACTAACAGGTTAGCTTTAATATTAGGTAACAGGGTCCTATCTATAGTTTCTATCTCCAGGCTTCTCCCTTAACAATGTGGAGGGTGGTCGCTGGCCTTTCTTGATTGGGTGTTGCAAGGGTGATTACTCCTGCCTTGGGCAATGTGTAACTACCTGGTAGTTTCGGAGAAGCTGAAACTCAGGCCTTCTAGTTTAGAGGGGAAACTTAAAGCCTGTCATGGAGTCAGTTTGGTTTAGACGTTTAGACTTGTGGCCTTACAGCTTAAAGAAGATAGTAATTTGTTTTTCTCACGTAAATAAGCTGATGTGGCAGCTTCACAATCATCTGGAATCCAGGCTCCTTCTATCTTCTTGCTTTACGTGCTCACCCTGTGGTTTCCACCTCATGGCCCAAGATGGTGGCTTGAACTCAAAGCATATTCACATTTCAGCCTGCAGGAAGAAAGGAGGAAAAAGAAACCTCTCTGGCCCTTTAAAGACTCTTTCCTTGACATGGATTTGGCCAGAACTTAGCATATGGTCACTCTTAACTGGAAAATATTTCATAGGGCCCTGTGACCCACTGAAAAATAAAATATGTAAGAAGGGAAAGACAGATATCAGGTTGTTAACAGCAGTCCCTGTATAGAAGGTTAGCATGTTTTCCATTTTTGGTACATTTTGCCGTCTTTCCCAGCCCTTTATCAACAGTTTTTCATGTATAAATTAATCTGCCAACAGCTTAAACCAATTTCCTGTTGGTTCTTGATAAAGAAGACACACAATTGGCTTATGTCTTTTGTGAAATTGAATGTAATTAAAGCCACCTCTAACTTCCCTTCTTTAGACAAAGTAATTTCCTTTCTAGCTGGATTTCCTTAGTTTCCAAAACCCAGCCTTCTGAGATATTTGTTGTGTTCTATTGATGTTGCTTTATTTTGGTTCCTAAGTTTCTTACTTGTTTTTCTTACTCAGTCATAATCGTCTGAATTGAATTGAAATATAGTGATGTTCATCCTGTACTTTTGTGCATTTATTTCTTTATATACTAAGAGTAAAGCCCAATGACGGATTTTTTTTAGCTTCTCTTTTGTCCTCTTTTTTTTAATTTTTATTAAAAAGATGGGTATTTTACTTTTACTCTTTATTTTTAAAGACTAGTCAGCCGGATCACAAAAATTGCTAGCAAAAATAATAAGGCAGATTCAAATGACTTGCATAGGGCAGTTGAAAATACATACTAACAGGGGCGCCTGGGTGGCTTAGTTGGTTAAGTGTCTGACTTTTGCTTGGGTCATGATCTCACGGTTCGTGGGTTCGAGCCCCGCGTCGGGCTCTGTGCTTACTGCCAGCTCAGAGCCTGGAGCCTGTTTCAGTCTGTGACTCCCTCTCTCCCTGACCCTCCCCTGCTCACGCTGTCTCTCTCTCTCTCCTAGAAAAAAAAAAGTTAAAAAAAAAAGAAAATGCATACTAACAAAAAATAAAACTCTATAAACTAAGGGTATGTGGAATTAGAAGCTATTACATAGAGTCCTCAGGATGTAGCATAGTGATAAAATTTCATCCAAAAATAGACTTTGGCAGGAGAATGCCAAGAAATTCTTCACTTTTCAGACAAGGACACCCAGGTCCAAGGAATTAAATGTCTTTCCCAACGTTTTTAACTCCAGCATCCTGGCATGAACCCAGTTTGAGTAATCACATTTGGGTCACATCAGATTTTGCCTGGAAAAGTGTATGCTAACAAATCAACTATAAAGTAATACATACAGTGTTCTACTATTTTTGAAGGAAAATGTACATATAAGTGCATAAAATATTGTAAGGAATGGCACCATTAATATGTTGGCAGTAGTTATTTTTGCATGGTAATATTAAGGAAGATATAAAGAACTTCTTTTTTCTTTTGTGCATTTCTGGGTTTTCCAAGCTCTCTGTATGGAGCCTGTATCATCTGTATTATTAGAAAAAAATATTAATAATATGCACTGTTGTATAGTACTGTATCATAAATGGAAAGAAGTGGAGAAGGTTGGAAAGTAATTTTGGGTGTGTTTTAATGAGTATCATCATAAGGTGAAAGATGGTAATAAATAAATGTATTCAAATATCTAAGCCTGTTGATAGTTCTGTCAGGAAGCAGAAGTGAGTGGGCATTACCTCTTTTTCCCAAAATCTCTTCCTGATCTCCTTTCAAAAGAAACCCTACCCCAAGTTTAGTTTTTAGAAAGGAGTAGGATTCTGATTTTATTGCCCTTCAGATTACATCAAGCTCCTGGCAGCTGTATAACAAAATCCTGAGATAATGTGGATTCAGATATGAAGGGACTGGCTGTTGGCTCCCACCCTCTGAAGCTGACTCAACCCCATCTGGCAATATATTTAGTCCTATATTTTATATTTTACAATTGAATTATTTGGATTGCACTTTTAGCATTATGATGGGAACTCTGGAAAGTGTTTTTAAGTGTTTTAAAAATTAAGCCCGATGAGCCACAGACTGGGAGTGAAAGACACAGCTTATAAAGGGCTGTTATCCAAAATATACAAAGGACTCTTAAAGCTGAACTATAAGAAAATTAGCAACCCAATTAAACAATGAGCAAAAGACCTGAACAGATACCTCACCAAAGAAGATACACAAGTAACAAAGAAGCATATGAAAAGATGCTCCACATCATCATATTGTCATCAAGGAATTGCAAATTTACACAACAATCCCTGTCCACACCTATTAGAATGGCCCAAATCCAAAACTCTGACAACACCAGATGCTCGTGAGTAAGTATGTGAAGCAATAGGAACTGTGATTTATTGCTGGTGGGAATGCAAAATGGTAGAAGCCACTTTGGGAAGCAGTTTGGCGATTTCTTACAAAACTGAACATATTCTTACCAGATGATCCAGGAATCATGCTCCTTGGTATTTACTCAAAGGAGTTGAAAGCTTATGTTACACAAAAACCTGCACACAGATGTTTATAGCAGCTTTGTTCAGAGCTGCCAAAACTTGCAAGCAATCAAGATGTCTTCCAGTAGGTGAACAGATAAACAAACTGTGGTACATCCAGTCAGTGGAATATTATTCAGTGCTAAAAAGAAATGAGCTATCAAACTGCGAAGACATGGAGAAACCTTAAAAGCATATTACTAAATAAAAGAAGCTGGTCTGAAAAGGCAGCATATCGTAAGATTCCAAATACATGACATGTGGAAAAGGCAAAACTATGGAGTCAGTAAAAAGACCAGGGATTGCCAGAGACTGGAGAGGAGGGCAGAATGCAGAGGATTTTTAGGAACTGAAAATAATTTTGTATGATACCGTAATGGTACATACATATCATCATACATTTGTTAAAACCCATAGAATGTACAACAAGAGCAAACCCTCATGTAAACTGTGGACTTTGGATGACAATGACGTGTATCTATACAGGTTCATCAATTTTAACAAATGTACCACTCTGGTGCGGGATGTTGATACAGGGGGAGGCTGTGTGTGTTGTGGGGGGGTGCGCACAGTCATATGGAAAACTTCTGTAACTTCCACTCAGTTTTTCTGGGAACCCTAAACTGCTTTAAAAAATAAAATCCAGGGACACCTGGGTGCTCAGTTGGTTGAGCGTCCGACTTCGGCTCAGGTCATGATCTCACAATTTGCGAGTTTGAGCCCCACGTCAGGCTCTGTGCTGGCAGCTCGGAGCTTGGAGCCTGCTTTCGATTCTGTGTCTCCCTCGCTCTCTGCCCCTCACCCCCCTCTCAAAAATAAATAAACATTTAAAAAAAGTAAAATTTGTATGTAAAAAATTTTAGGGACAGCATTGAATCTTTATTTTTTTAAGTTTTTAAATTTTAATTCCAGTATAGTTAACATACAACTTAGCCTTGAGTTTAGAAAAACATTTTCCAGTTAAAAAAAACTAGACTGTAGATATTAAGGAGTCAGATTTTAAAAAATGTACATGTATTCCAGGCTGTGTGTGCTTATGGGACAGTAGATGAACATGGTATCTTTGTCTTCTTGAAGCAGAAACTTAAATGTTTCAAAAATCTTTAAAAGCTATTTTAAGAAAAATAGTTTGTTCTATTAAATACTTTTTAACAGACCTCATGGATGCAACACTGATGGCGCTATTTTTTTAAAACTAATGGTGGCAATTATTAGAGCAAATTCCATGTGAGTAGATTTGTTGAGAAGACAGTCATTGCAAAACACTGGACAAGTATAAAAAAATACGTTCCTGTGGGAAAACCTGCTAAAAAATTAATTTCCAGATGGTCAAAGTTCAGGCTTGACTCATTTGGAATGTTTTACAAATTGAAAACACTGAAACTGGGAAAACTCAGAAAACTATAATTCTCATTAATTGACTGAAATTACTAAGTAAACAAGCCACAGGATCAAGGGTACTGGCTGGTTACTGGACAGAGCACATTTCAAGCAGAAATGGGTGCTGTGATTTTTCCCACAGGTGGCAGCAGAGAGCCGTATAAGATTTTAACATGTTTTCCAGAATGAGGTCTGGAAATTCCAAAGGTAGAGGACTGACTGGAAAGCACTGTAGTCACAAAAGCCCTTCTCACAGATGAAGAAACTGAGCTCCAGAGAGATTACCTGACCTTCTTAAGGCAAAACTCTTCATTAAAATTCCTTGAAACATGTCAGGCTGTGCAGATTTCATTTATAATTACATTCCACGCCATGCAAGCAAATTTAACTAGATATGACTAAATATTATATTCCACATGAAATTTAAGTTATAATTTAAAAAGCTGTTGGGATATTTCTAGAACTCACTCTCTCTCTCTTTCTTTTGTTTTTTAGTTTTTATTTTAATTCCAGTTAGTTAACATACAGTGCTATTTTAGTTTCCGGTGTATAATATAGTAATTCAGCAGTTTCATACATCACCCTGTGCTCCTCACAACAAGTGCACTGCTTAACTTCCATCTCTCACTTCTCTGGTAACCATTAGATTGTTCTCTATAATTAAAAGTCTGTTTCTTGCTTTCATGCTCTCATTTGGTTCCTTTGCTTGTTTGTTTTGTTTCTTAAATTCCACATATGAGTGAAATCATATGGTATTTGTTCTTCTCTGTCTGACTTATTTCATTTAGCATAATAGTCTCTAGCTCCATCCGTATCTTTGCAAATGGCAACAGAACTCTCTTTCTTCTTTTTTTTTTAAGCTTATTTATTTATTTTTGAGAGAGAGAGAATGGGGGGGAGAGAGAGAGAGGAAGGGGGGCGGGCGGAAATCCCAAGCAGGTTCCACACTGTCAATGCAGAGCCCGATGCGGGACTCAAACTCACAGACTGTGAGATCATGACCTGAGTGGAAATCGAGAGTCAGACGCTTAACTGACAGAGCCACCAAGATATCTGAAAGCTTTTTGGTAGAAAGTGCACTGAGAAAATCAAACCTGAATTTCATTCTTCATCCATCCCATTTCTGCTGTCTCACCTTGAATAAATTACCCAAGCTTTGTGTTTACTTGTAAAATGGAGTGATAAAATGTACCCCCATACACTGTGGCAAGGTTTAAATGAGATCGCACTTGTAATGCACTTAGTTTACTCATAGCTGACATTCAATGAATGTTACTTTGTTTTTCCACCCACTTCAGGATACACAGAGATGGAAAGACTGGGCACTTCATCCCCAGAGCTGCCAGATAAAATAAAGGACACCCAGTTACACTTCAATTTCAGATTAAATAAAAAACACTCTTTTAGTGTAAATACGTCCCGGATTTTGGATGCTACTGACTCATACTAAAAAATTACTTGTTATTTATCTGAAGTTAAAATTTAACTCGGTGTTCTGTATTTTTCCTTGCTAAATATGGCAACCCTAGGTGGTTTTTTGTTTGTTTGTTTTAATTATTTATTTTTAGATTTGCATCCAAGTAAGCATATAGTGCAGCAATGATTTCAGGAGCAGATTCCTTAATGCCCCTTACTCATTTAGCCCATCCCCCCTCCCATAACTCCTCCAGCAACCCTCTGTTTGTTCTCTACATTTAAGAGTCTCTTATGTTTTGTCCCCCTCCCTGTTTTTATATTATTTTTGCTTCCTTTATGTTCGTCTGGTTTGCATCCTAAAGTTCTCATGTGTGTGAAGTCATATGATATTTGTCTTTCTCTGACTGACTAGTTTCGCTCAGCAAAATACCCTCTAGTTTCATCCACATAGTTGCAAATGGCAAGATTTCATTCTTTTTGATTGCCGAATAATACTCCATTGTATATATACACCACATCTTCTTTATCCAATTCATCCATCGATGGACATTTGGGCTCTTTCCATACTTGGGCTATTGTCGATAGTGCTGTTATAAACATTGGGGTGCATGTGCCCCTTCAAAACAGCACACCTGTATCCCTTGGATAAATACCTAGTAGTGCAATTGCTGGGTCATAGGGTAGTTCTGTTTTTTTGAGGAACCTCCACACTGGTTCCAGAGAGGTCATACCAGTTTGCGTTCCCACCAGCAGTGCAAAAGAGATCCTCTTTCTCCGCATCCTCACCAACATCTGTTGTTGCCTGAGTTGTTCATGTTAGCCATTCTGACAGGTGTGAGGTGGTATCTCATTGTGGTTTTGATTTGTATTTCCCTGATGATGAGTGATGCTGAGCATTTTTTCACGTGTCGGTTGGCCATCTGGATGTCTTCTTTGGAAAAGTGTCTATTCATGTCTTTTGTCCATTTCTTTACTGGATTATTTGTTTTTTGGGTGTTGAGTTTGATAAGTTCTTTATAGATTTTGGATACTAACTCTTTATCTGATATGCCATTTGCAAATATCTTCTCGCATTCTGGCGTTGCCTTTTAGTTTGGCAACCCTAAGCTTTAAAGGCTGCTGGTTCATTACAAAATGAAGAAATGCCAAAGCAGTGTTATAAAATTTATGCTAAAGTTTTAAATACTTACATTTAATAAATTAGAATTCCAAACAAAAACTACGGTGCAGTATAACTTCTGGCCACAAGGTAACAATAGGACTTAAAATAGCTATTAACTCTCAGGAAAGTGTGGTCTGGTATTGAGACATACGCTTAAAACTGCATAACAAATGTTTTCACCTTTTTTGTGTGTCTTTTTACAATTTTTAAATTTAACTTCTAGTTAGTTAACATACAGTGCAATATTGGTTTCAGGAGTAGAATTTAGTGATTTATCACTTACGTACAACACCCAGTGGTCACCACAAGTGCACTCTTTGGTCCCCATAACCCATCTAGCCCGTCTCCCACCCACTTCCCTCCGTCAACCCTCAGTTTGTGTGTGTGTGTGTTTCTTTGTGACTGTATTGCAATCTCATTATAGACGAGATCAAAGATCTAAGTTTGAGGTCTTTTGTGACTGTGGGGGCTCAGCCAAACTGGCCCTCCACCCCCTGCCCTACCACTCCTGATAAGCCCTATTCACTTTCTGATATGATAGAGATCGTTGGTACTTCATCCTAGAAAAATGTTTCCTTTGTCAAATATCACAGGATCTTTTTACATGATTGTATTTTATGTATTGTTTCTTTGTTGATGTTGGGGAAAAGGCAAAGGAAGCTAATGGGCTGAATGCAGCCAAGGGACATGGTGGCCCAATTTGTACGCTGCAGCAAGACTTTAATATACTCCAAAGGAAGGCGCGTTCTCCTTTTAACCACCAGCATATGGAGAGTGATAGTGTATTATGTACTGAAGTTGTCTGTTTATTACAAGCACTTTTTCAGGCCACTGTGGCCATCCCATGGCACCGCAAAGGTATTAATTAGGAAAGAAGTAGCCTAGGGGCGCATGGGTGGCTTAGTTGGTTAAGCGTCTGACTTTTGCTTAGGTCATGATCTCATGGTTCCTGGGTTTGAGCCCTGCGTTGGGCTCTGTGCTGACTGCCAGCTCAGAGCTTGGAGCCTATTTCAGAGTCTGTATCTCCCTCTCTCTCTGACCCTTCCCTGCTCACGCTGTCTCTCTCTCTCTCCTAGAAATAAATAAAAATATTTAAAAAAAAAAAAAAGGAAAGAAGTAGCCTAGACAGGTAGTCTGATCAAGTAGCTGGTCTCAGTGTTTGACACATGCCAGATTTACAAATAAAGCCGAAAGGTTAAAATATATGTAAGGAGCAAATAATCATGATGTAAGGGACTCCCATGTGTATCCCACCACTCAGCTGCAGAAAACAAAAATCAACGTCACCTCTGAAGTTCCCTGGGTTCGCCTTTCAGATCCCCTTCCTTCCCTCTCCCCCCAGTGGTGACCATTATTCTGCATTTGTGTCTATACTTGTGTCTACAAATGCTTTTCATTTTTGCTTTACCACATGTGTTTATATGTGCTTGAAATTTTAAGAGAAATATGGCATGCATACAAAATCTTGTATGGAAATATGTGTTTGCTTTAAAAACAACAATAAGGGGTACCTGGGTGCTTCAGTCGGTTGAGCGCCTGACTTCAGCTCATGATCTTGCTGTTTGTGAGTTTGAGACCCATGTCAGGTTGTGTGCTGACAGCTCAAAACTTGGAGCCTGCTTTGGATTCTGTATCTCCCTCTCTGCTCCTTCCCAGTTCTCAGCTGTAGATTCTTTGAGATTTTCAAGTAAATAATCCTATTATCTATGACAATTTGATTTCTTTCATTCCAATTTTTATACCTGCTCTGTATGGTCTCTGGTACAACATAGAAAATCAGCCATTTTTGTCTTGTTTCCAGTCATAAGGAAATAATTTTTATATACCACCATTATGTTTGCTAATAGTTTTTCTTTTTTAAAATCATGAATGGATGTTCAATTTTGTCAAAGACTTCCCTTATTCAGTTAATGTGGTAGATTTCATTACTTGGTTTATTTTTTTTGTAATTTTTCATTATGAAAAATTTCAAAGGTACATAAAAGTTGAAAGAATAGTAAGTACAGTGAACACACATATACCTATGACTTAGGTACAAACATTGTTAACATTTTATTATTTTTGCTTGTCTATGTAGCTTATATAGCTATCTTTATAGACAAACA
>NW_027532426.1:3072963-3112697 GCF_008692635.1 Crocuta crocuta | reverse complement strand
TTGAAGTTAAAATGCCAATATCATTACACATCACCCATAAAATACTTCAGCATGCAGATTCCAAGTTTAAGGGCATTTTCCTACAAAAACACGTAAAAAATGAAGAGTTAATTGATTTATTAATAATAAATCTATTAGGCATTCTTGGAGAAAATCCAACTTGGTAATAATCTATTATCTTTTTAGACATTGCTGAATTCAGTTTTTCAATAGTTCACTTATGATATTTGCATCTATATTCATGAGTGAACTTGTTATGTAATATTCTTTCCCTACACTGTCTTTGTATGATCTTGGAATATTACTTTGATTTTGTTCTATGTATGTCCATTAAACTAATCTAGGTAGTTATGCTATTCAAATCTCATAAATCCTTACTGATTTTTTCTTTTTTGCTTGGTTAGTTTATTGATCACTGGAAGGTGGCACTAGTATCTTCCATCATCATGAAAGATTTTCAGTCTCCACTTTGAGTCTATCAGTTTTTGCTATATATAATACATATATATATTTAAAATATTTATTTATTTTTGCAAGAGAGACAGACAGCATGAATGGGAGAGGGGCAGAGAGAAAGGGAGACACAGAACGTGAAGCAGGTTCTAGGCTCTGAGCTGTTATCATGGAGCCCAACGCAGGACTATAACTCATGAACTCTGAGATCATGACCTGAGCCAGTCAGACGCTAAACCAACTGAGCTACCCAGGCGCCCTGCAATATATATTTTTTTATCATTATACATATAGTAATCTCTTCTTATCAAATAATATATATATTTTTGCCTTCAAGTACATTTGGTCTGATACTTTCATTGTTATATCAGCGTTCTTTTACTTAACATTTGCTTAATGTGTCTTTTCCATTCTTTTGATTTCAACCTTTCTGTATCTTTATGTTCTAGGTGGGTTTTTTAATAAACTGTAGAGTGCTGGGTATTTCCTCTACTCTGACAATCTCTTAACCACAGCATTTATTGCATTACACATTGCAATTGTCGATATATTATTTTTATTTTTTCTTTATTTTATCATTTTTTAAAGTTTATTTATTTATTTAATCTCTACACCCAACATGGGGCTCGAACTCACAACCCCAAGAACAAGAGTTGCAGGCTCTTTTGAATGAGCCACCCAAACCCCCCTATTTTTCTTTTTTAAACTGTTGTTTACAGTTAACCCTTGAACAACATGGATTTGAACTGTACAATTCCATTCATAGGTGTTTCTTTTTACAGTAGAGTCCTATAAATGTATTTTCTCTTCCTTATTACTTTCTTAATAATCTTTTGTTTTCTCTAGTTTACTTTATTATAAGAATACAGTGTACAATACAAAATATGCGTTAATGGACTGTTTATGTTATTGGTAAGGCTTCCAGTCAACAGTAGGCTATTAGTAGTTGAATTTTGAGAGGAGTCAGAAATTATATGTGGATTTTTGACTATGTGTGTGTGTGGGGGGGGGAGTCAGTGCACCTAAGCCTTGTGTTGTTCAAAGTCAACACTATTGGGTCTCCCCCATTTTTTTTTGTTTTTTGAGAGAGAGAGAGCTTTTGAGAACAGGAAAGAGGGGCAGAGGGAGAGGGAGACAGAGACAGAGACAGAGAACCTTAAGCAGGCTCCATGCTCAGCTTGGAGCCCAATGCAAGGGATGATTTCACGACCCTGGGATCATGACCTGAGTTGAAATCAGCTCAACCAACCAACTGAGCCACGCAGTCGCCCCTGGTTCTTCCTTTTTATGCATATTTTTACTTTCCTAACTTTTTATCACTTCAATTTCCCCCCTCTATTACTGTGGAAGCTAAATATTCTATTCCTAGGCTTTCAGTAGTTGATCTAAAAATTTATTCTGTATACTTAACTCATCAAAGTCTAAAGTAAATCTTTAATTCTTTTGCTTTCTTCCAGACACTGTAAGGACCTTAAAACACTGTAATTCCAATCACCCACCTTCTGACTTATAGATTATTGGGTTGTGTGTTTTGTTATTTATTTATTTATTTTAATGTTTTTATTTATTTTAATGTTTTTATTTATTTTAATGTTTGTATTTAATTTTGAGAAAGAGGCAGAGTGCGCACAGGTGAAGAGGAGAGAGAGACACAGAATCTGAAGTAGGCTCCAGGCTTGGAGCTGTCAGCACAGAGCCCGATCCGAGGCTTGAACTGACAAACCTTGAGATCATGACCTGAGCCGAAGTCGGACGCTTAACCAACTGAGCAACCCAGACACCCCTGGGTTGTGTGTTTTTAGTTCTTTCTTACTGGTTTTTTATTTTATTTACTTTTTTCTGTAAAGCTTTTCTTATGCACAGAAGGGGGAGGGAGCTCAGGCTACTCAGCAGCTGCTTTTCTCGTGGTGGCCAAGACATGCTCCCTTCTCTTGTTTCTCCTTGGTGCAGATATGTGTCTCTAATGTTTTCTTTTCTTCTTCTTTTTTTTAAAATTTTAAAATATTTATTTACTTTTGTGAGAGAGAGAGACACAGAGTGTGAGTTGAGAAGGGGCAGAGAGAGAGAGGGAAAATTCTAAGCAGTCTCCAGGCTCTGAGCTGTTAGCACAGAGCCTGATGTGGGGCTCGAACTCACGTAAAATCATGACATGAGCTGAAGTCAGATGTCTAACCAACTGACCCACCCAGGCGCCCCATCTCCACTGTTTTCTTGATGAGCTTGAGGGCCTACTTGCCCTTGGAGACCTTGAGCAGTTCCATGGTGTGCAGTTCATGTACCATTTAGAGCACAGTTGCATACCTCTTGGATTGTATTCCAGAGAAAAGTGGTGTGCTTGATGAGGAACCTAAGGCTACAGCTGAGTCTTGGTCTGCTCATGTTCTTGGTTACCTTGGGCCCCTTGTTGAGAACCATGCCTGGACCTGTACTGCATCCCCAGAGGCCAGATGACAGCAGACAGCTTCTTGTTAGTTTTTCAATGGCATAGGACATTATTATAGTTTTATATAGTCAGTAGTAGACCAGTAAAATAGATAATTGATATTTGATAGATTATTTTACCACTTTTATCTCTCTTCACTCCTTTCTTTATCTCATTTCTTCCATCCGAGATTTCTTCTGCTTGAAATATATACTTTGAAATTTCCTTTGGTGTTGATCTTTGGTAGCAAATGCATTTAGTTTTTATTTCTGTGCAATTCCTTCTTCTTTTCACTTTTGTTCTTTTTTTTAAAAGTAGGCTCAAATAACTAAGTTCTACACCTGAAAGTAATATACTGTGTTTGGCTAACTAGAATTTATTTTTTTTATTTTTTTAATATTTTTATTTATTTCTAGGAGAGAGAGAGAGACAGCATGAGCAGGGGAGGGTCAGAGAGAGAGGGAGACACAGACTCTGAAACAGGCTCCAGGCTCTGTGGTGGCAGTCAGCACAGAGCGCGATGCGGGGCTCGAACCCACGAACCGCGAGATCATGACCTAAGCGAAAGTCGGACGCTTAACCGACTAAGCCACCCAGGCGCCCCTTGGCTAACTAGAATTTAAATAAAAACTTGAAAAAAAAAATAAAGTAGGCTCTATACCCAACATGGGACTTAAACTCATAACCTGAAATCAAAAGTACCATGCTCTACCTACTGAGCCAGCCAGATGCCCTTCACCTTTGTTTAAGTTTTCAGTAGGTATAGAATTCTAGGTTGATTGTAATTTCCTCTTAGCACAGTGATTTCTATTATCTTTTTACTTTTGGTTTTGTTCTTAAGAAATCAACTGTTGGTCTAATTGCTGCAGCTTTGGTGTTATCTGACTTTTCGTTCTGCTTTTATGATCTAGAGTCTGTCTTTGATGTCTGCAATTTTATTATGATATGTTGGAAAGCAAATTTCCTTTTATTTCTAGTAGGAATTCATTGGGATTCTTGAATCCGAGTATGCTTTTGTTTCCCATTTCTTTGTCCTGCTGTGCACAGATGAATCATTTCCTCAAATGTCTTCTAACTCATGAATTCTTTCTTCACTGTGTCTGTCTGCTAGTAAATCTGAGTTTTTACTCACTGAGTTTTACATTTTAATTATTATACCTTTCATTTCCAGAATTTTGTTTATATTTTACAAACTGCTGGATCATTTTTGTAGTCTCATTATTTACTCATATTAATTTCTTTTTTATTTGTTAAGAGCTCTAAAATAGTAATTTTATGTCATGATTCTGATAATTCCTATATGTAAAGTCTGTAAATCTGGTTCTGCTCTCTGTGTTTCAGATCCTCCTGTTCATGGTACCTAGTTTCCTTGGGCTTTATGATTTTTGACTGTGAGCTTACTTTTCTTAAAACCTTATCTGTGGGAGGGATACCTGAGTGGTTCAGTTGGTTAAGAGTCTGACTTCAGCTCAGGTTATGATCTCACCGGTCGGGCTCTGTGTTGACTGCTCAAAGCCTGAAGCCTGCTTCGGATTCTGTGTCTCCAGCTCTCTGCCCCTCCCCCACTTGTGTTCTGTCTCTGTCTCTCTCAAAAATGAATAAACATTAAAAACAATTTTATTTTTAAAAATTTTTTATTGTTTATTTATTGTTGAGAGAGAGACACAGAGTGGGAGTGGGAGAAGGCAGACGTTTAACCAACTAAGCCACCCAGGCCCCCCTAAAAACAATTTTAAAAAACTTTATCTGTAGAAATTTTGGGGGACCCTGAGATAAAGGTGGGTTCCTCTAGACAGGATTTGCACTTACTTCTTCCAGCACTACAAGCACTTACAACCACTTTACATTATATTCTCTGCTGAAGGCTTTTCAGACCAAACCACTAATATGGATGTGTGCAAGCTAGCTCTGGGTATGCATTCTTAGGAATTAGTTTCACTTCTCATGTGGTACCAAGAACCAAGATAGCCCATTTGGTTGCAGATCCTCCAGGTGGAAAGATTAGATTTACAGATCTTCCTTGATTTACAATGGGGTTGCCTTCGATAAAGCCAACGTAAATTGAAAATATCGTAAGGCAAAAATGCATTTAATACATGTAATCTATGGAACATCATAGCTTAGCCTCACCTACCTTAGATGTACTCGAACACTTATGTTAGCCTGCAATTGGGCAAAACACGAAGCCTGTATTATATAATAAAGTGTTGAATAACTCATGTAAGTTACTGAATATTGTACTGAAAGTGTGAAACAGAAAGGTTGTCCGGGTGGAGAATGGTGTGAGTGTATCGGTTGTTTACCTCCATGATTATCCTGTCCAGCAACTTGGGAAAGTATCCGACTGCATATTGCTGGCTGGGGAAAAGACCAAAACTCAAAATCTGAAGTGTAGTATTTATGGAATGTGTATCACTTTTGCACCATCATGAAGTTGAAAGATTTTAAGTTGAACCGTAGCAAGGTGGGGACCATCTGCATATCTAGCTTAGTCTAACAGTGAGGTATAGTCTATACGGCCTCACCTGTAGGAGAGGATATCCAATCAGAATCTCCACTTCAGGCAGACCCGAGGCTCTGTCTTCTGACCTTGGAGCTCCTTAAGATGTTGAAGACAGAGTTAACTGGTTTGGTAATTGCTCCAGAGATCCCTCTGAGCTCCCATCGTCACACGGTGCAGGCTGAATATTTCTTACTTTTATACATGGATTTAGAATAAGATATTTTTAGTTATTTTATCTAGAACTTTTAATTGTTTTTTTTTTTAAATATTTTATTTATTTTTGAGAGAGAGATAGAGACAGCACGAGCAAAGGAGGGTCAGAGAGAGGAGACACAGAATCTGAAGCAGGCTCCAGGCTCTGAGCTGTCAGCACAGAGTCCTATGCGGAGCTCGAACCCACGAACCGTGAGATCATGACCTGAGCTGAAGTCAGATGCTTAACCAACTGAGCCACCCAGGCGCCCCTAGAACTTTTAACTGCTTATAGCAGGACAGTCAGGATGCCTGGGTTCTTGATGTCATGTGAAATGGAAGACTCCGTCACTTATTTTTCAAAAATATTCTTAAAGTTTCTCTAGAAAATCCTCAGGCTTTTATGGGTCAAAACTTTTCCCTTCTCTTTATGTCATTCTTCTCTCTCAATACCCTGTCCTTTAAGTCTGACACATACTCACCGAATTTGAGCATGTGAGCCTGATAGCTTGGGCTGATGAAGAATTATGTAATGTTAGGCAGAGGAAAAGATTTCAAGGGCAGCTGAAGTCTGCAATGTTCATGAAGTTTCGGGTTATTTTTTTGTCTCTTGTTTTCTTTTATGGTTTAAACTTCAATTTTGAAGTACTCCTAAATAGCCCTATTGTTTATTTTCCTTGTTAACATTTCTGGTAAACAGAACAGTTTGATGTTTATCAAAGGAATATTTTTAAGGACAGCATGATCACATTGGATGGTCTCCATTTTCAGTGTGTCTGGTTTTGAAGCACATCATTGAAACATTTTGAACATCTGATTCTCCTCATTTCATTAAATAGCATGCGTTATTTTCTATGAATGCACTGATTATTGCAGCCGGAGTCAAGAAAACACGGCAAAGAGGAGACAAGATGGACTCAACCCTCTCTCCTTCCAGTTCTCAGCTTGGAAGCTCTTTTCTTTTTCTCACCTTCCTTCTATTTTCTAAAACCTTCTCTGACCAGCCTGGAGGAAGTCCTGTCCTCCTGAAAGGGAATGAAGACAGTACTCTTGTTCTCAGTAGCATCTTCCCAGGTGACCCACTGCATCTCAGTGTCTTCTGGAACATCCTTTTCTCCTTTTTTTCTCTCCTACCTCTCCTCTCTGGCCCCTCCTCCTGACCTCCTACTCCAGAGCCCCTTCTCTCCACCTACTCCTTAAATGCCAATGCTCCGTAAGGCTGTGCGAGGGACCATTTTCTCTTCCCCAGCCAGATACTCACCCCTGTCTGAAGCTCCAACCACTGCCTTATGTTGTGACTCACAAAGATATACCTTCAGGCCAGTCTCCCCAGGAGCCCCAGATTCCATATCTAACTACCCTCTGAACACCTCCACCTGGATGTCCATGGGCTTCTCAACCCAATATGTCCTGAACTCATTTTTCAACTTAACGCCCCACCTCTACCATATCTGCTTGTCTTCCTGCTTCTAGCCAGAAGCTGGGAGTCCTCCTAGACCCTTCCATTTCCTTATTTCCTCCTCTTCGTCTTCCTCTAAGGCCGGCCAGTTTTTTCATACATACGAATATTGGTTCTCCCATTCCATTACAAATGCCTCTGCTCCATCCAGGCTGGCTTCATCCTTTCTTGCCTAGGCCACTGCATTTGCATCTTAACTGGTCTTCCTGCTTCCCATAATACCTTGCTCTAACCCATCCTCCATGCTGCCTCTAGGGGTCTTCCAGGGTGATGATTCCAGAACGGAAATCTGATATCTTGCCCTCGCTTAAAGCCCTTTGCTGGTGCTCTCACCTCGAGGACCTGATTAGAGGTCCTCAGGGAGGCATGCCAGTCTCCCCCACCCTGAACTTGGCACATGCCTGACTTGGACCTTGCCACACCTACCCCCGGTTCCAGCTGAGTGAACTGCTCTTAGCTTCCAAAGGCTCCAGGCTCTTGCACCAGCCTCCTTTGCTGGAAATGCCTTTCCCCTTGTCAGCCTGCTTGTCGCCAGCTCATTCTTGTTTATCCTTCCAGACTCAGCTCAACATCACCACTTCTGGAAAGCCTCCCTTGGAGCCTAACCCTCTCCCTTCCTCAGTACGCGCACAGTTAGGTCTTGGAGCAGATGGGTCAGTAGCGTGGAGCTCAGGCTCCTGGGCTGTGAGCTCATTGAGTGCGGGGGCCGCTTCTGTTCTCTTTGGAATCTTCGGCACCTGACACAGTGCTGGCACAGCAGGTGTTTGGTCAGTAAGTGTCTCACGAGGGACTTTTTGATCCTGCGTTCTTCTGTTTCTGAGATGTGTGATCTTGGGCGAATCGCTTAACCTCCTTATGTTTTAGTAGAGAAAATAACATGCCCCCCACAAGGATCAAATGAGAGAAAGCACATTAAAATGCTCTGTAGATGGCATTTCACTGCTTTTCAATGTTTTTTTATTTTATTTTTTTGAGAGACAGAGAGAGAGACAGAGCACGAGCAGGGGAGGGGCAGGAAGAGAGAGACACACACAGAATCAGAAGCAGGCTCCAGGCTCTGAGCGGTCAGCACAGAGCCTGACGTGACGCGGGGCTCGAACCCGTGAACATGAGATCATGAGCTGAGCGGAAGTCGGAGGTCGGATGCTCAACTGACCCCGACCGAGACACCCAGGCGCCCCATCACTGCTTTTCAAATGTAAGGACTTACTGTTATCTCTATGTGCTGCTTTGATTGGTAGGCTTTTTCAAAATACACGCTCTCTTGGTTTTTCCCCTCCTCTGAGATTTTGCTCTGCTCCCCTGAATGCCCTCTGTCCCCTTCCTTTCCACCTCACTGCTGCTTTCTCTTCTGCCTACAGATCTGTTCTCATCTCACCCCTTCCAGAAGCCCAGTCTTCCTCCAGCCGTACCTCCCACCACCCGGCCCTGGTCCTTCCTCTCTTCTCCCCATGGCTGCCAGGGCCCTTCAAAGAGAGAGTTAGCTAGCCGCCCCCAGGCTCGCCCTCCCCACCAGACACCATCTGGATCCCGCAGCAGCCGCACAGTCACTGCGCCCTCTGTGGGCTCTAGTGACCTCCTATCGCCAGATCCCCTGGGCTCCTTTTCAGCACCCATCCCACCAGCCCTCTGAAGCATCTGGTCCTGCTGATCACCTCCCCCTCGAAACCAGCCCCCTCCCCTACGCCACGCGCACTCTCCTGGTTTCCCGGTTGTCTCTCCAGCTACGCCTGGTTCCCTTCCCCTGGTGTGGGCGTTCCTCAAGGCTCTGCCTCCAAAGCTCAAGGCTCAGGTCTTCTCTCTTCTCAGCCATGTGACCTTACCCACTCCCCAGATTGTCACTGGTACCTCTCTGCGGACGCCTCGGGCTCCCTGGCTCCCAAGCTCCCACCGCACTGCCTCTTGGATCACGAACTTTGGGTGCGACCTGAAACTCCCTCCTGACCTGAGTGTCCAAGATGAAAATCGTCTTTTTCCTGCCTTGCCCCGCCCACCTGCTTCTTCTCCTGGGGGTCTTATTTCTATTAAGAAATAGACCTCATTTTCCCAGTCAGCCTAGGATCCTCGGTTTTGCTTTCCTCCCACTGGCCGTGCCAGAGATGCTCTTACTGAAGCAGCATGGCTCGCCCACCTTACCGTTTCTAACTCTGCCGCCGCTGCAGAAAGGCCTCCGATGCCTCTCCCTAAACCATCTTCCTGGCATACCACAGGTGTGGCTTGTTGTTTTCCCGTCCTTCCTTCCCTTCTACCTTTCCTGTCTTTCTGTTTCTTTCTTTCTGTCAATATTTAATGAGCACCTACTACGTGCCAAGCTCTGGGGAAACAACGGATTAGTGCAGTGCAGGCCCACATCCCAAGATACTTAGAACCAGCTGAATGAAGGCTCAGTTCAAGCGGCCCACATTCCAGTGGGGACCATGAGATGTAAGCAGAAGAACATACACCCTGGGCCTTCTAGCTGGCCTCCTGGCCTCCGTTTTTTCCCCTCTGTTCCAGTCCGGGTTACTTGCTGTGCTGGATGAACATTCCCCAGGTACAGTAACAGTTCTACCAGGTCCCTTCATTAGCTTTCCGTCGTCTGTGTATGTCCTCAGCATGTTTGGATTTTTTTTTTTGAAGATTTTTTTTAACATTTATTTTTATTTTTGAGAGACGGAGCATGAGCGGGGGAGGGACAGAGAGAGAGACACAGAATCTGAAGCAGGTTCCAGGCTCTGAGCTGTCAGCACAGAGCCTCATGTGGAGCCTAAACCCACAAACTGTGAGATCATGACTTGAGCCCAAGTCGGACACTTAACCAATTGAGCCACCCAGGCGCCCCGTGTCCTCAGCATGTTTTAATGGGTTTTCATCAAGTGCCCAACCTGCTTGTTCAGATGCACCTCTGTGATATTCCCTCTCTGTCTTCCCCCATAGCCCACACTCTAGGTGGGCTTCTCTGAACATGCTCTGTTCCTGCTTCTGTGCCTTTTGTGTGTGTGTAATGCTTATTTATTTATTTTGGGGGAGAGAGAGAGAGAGAGAGAGAGCGTGCAAGTGGGGGAAGGGTAGAGAGAGAGAGACTGGGAGAGAGAGAATCCCAAGCAGGCTCTGTGCCGTTAGCACAGGTGTGGGGCTCAGTCTCATGAACCGTGAGATCATGACCTGAGCTGAAATCGAGAGCTGGACGCTTAATGGACTGAGCCACCCAGGCGGCCCATGCTTCTGTGGCTTCTACTAATAGTTCCATTCGCCCATCACCCCTGCCTTGTAAAAATCCCAACCACGGGTCTATTTTCAGCCCTGATTCCGGGGGGTATAACTCTTTGCTCCGACGGTGCTTCAGAGCACTTCACCATCCTCACAGTGTGCAGAAAACCACCGATTCGCTGAGCAAACCCTCTGCTGGAGACACAGAGAGCTGCAGCATCTCCCAACTTTGTGGGGTCAGCAAGCAGCCCCTGGAGAAGCATCACCAGCAGCATCCAGGCTTCCACGGTAAGAGGTCGACAGCCCAGAGCATCTAGGGGACACCTCGGGTCCTTGGAGGAAGAATGCGGCTGGGGCCAGAGCCAGCCACACTCGGTAAGGACCAGCACCACTGTCATGTGAGGCGAGACTGAGAGTAGACCCAGCAGGTAGGCTCTTGAGTCTGTTGGACATGGGGCGTATAGAGCACGTCCCAGAGTCCTGGTGGCACCAACGCTTTCCTGAGTTCTCCAGGTCATGCTTTACTGCTACCACCTTTCTTCAACTGCCATGATGTGTTATTTTTACACCAGTTACCCAGTTACAACCTCGGCCGTTGGTATGCTCTGCCTTGGAAATCTACTTATCTGTGCACTTTGCCTTGTCTCCTCTACTAGACTTGTAAGCTCTTTAGGGCGGGAACCACAAGCCCTGTGGCATGAGACACGGGGATTCACAAAGGATTTGCGGACTTCAATACAGAGAAACTTCTTCCACTGCAGTGTAAAGCAGGAACTCGATTCTATTCTTGGTACTTCCAGGGTGATACACACGCACGCGCGCGTGCACACACGCTCTCAAGAAATACTGCTTGATTGATGAATCCAACCCTTGAAGGGATCATATACAGTCCCTTCCATACTATTTCCGTTTAAGATGAAATTCCAAACCAAAGGGAAACGCGAACCACAAAAATCGAATCAAAATGTTTTACAAAATCAAGCATGAGGTTGCTGACACATAACAATTCCTAGGTCAGTGTCTGACGTAAGGATGTGTGGAATATATGTCCATGTTATTCCACGAGCACTGGACAGCCAGCTCGGTAATGCGTGCTGAGATGGCGCAGCTGGAAGACACTGATTAGGTAACATTTTCTTTCTTTTTAAAAAAAATTTTTTTTTTCTAATGTTTATTTAGTTTTAGAGAGAGAGAGACACAGAGTGTGAGTGGGGGAGGGTCAGAGAGAGAGGGAGATACAGAATCCGAAGCAGGCTGCAGGCTCTAAGCTGTGAGAACAGAGCCTGACGTGGGGCTTGAACGCAGGAACCGTGAGATCATGACCTGAGCCGAAGTCGGACGCTTAACCGACTCAGTCACCCAGGTGCCCCCATAACATTTTCTTTAGATAGATGCTACTAGTAACAGGCAGGAAGGTTTGTCCACGTGGCCAGGGGGGCAGGCCCTCATGGGGCCAGACCGCCAAAGGGGCATTCTTGGATTTAGCAGATCATGACCATAGCCTCCCCACATTATGCTGAAATGCCACAGGCAGCCAGGGAATGCTTCATCGCCCCTCCATCCCCTGGGGGCGATGTAAATCCTGCACTTTTTCTGTGCATTTCTGTGGTAATCTCTCCCTCAGGATCATTATTTTGAGGGAGTCAAGAGCACAGATTTAGAGGATCTTTCTCTTTTAGAGATACAGACTGAACTATTAATGGATAAAATGGCATGATGTTTAATGTTTGGTTCGAAGTAACCCAAAAAAGGAGAATGGGTGAGCACAGAGGGGCAACAGGGGTCCGGGGTTGATGGTTGTTATAACCTGGTGTTGGGTGTATGGCTATTCGTGGTGTTCATGGTGCTTTTCTGTACGTTAGGAATTTTCCACAATAAAATTAAAAAAAACTTTTTATAAAGACTTCTTTATTTTTTTTTAAGTTTCCTTATTTATTTTCGAGAGAGAGAGTGTGTGTGTGCATGAGAAGGGGAGGGGCAGAGAGAGGGAGAAAGAGAGTCCTGAGCAGGCTCTGCACGGTCAGTGTCACACCCTGATCCAGGGCTCAAACTCATGAACTGTGAGATCATGACCTGAGCCAAAACTGAGAGTCAGATACTTAACTGACTGAGCCACCCAGTGGCTCTTTTTTTTTTTAATGGTTATTTTTGAGAGAGAGGGAGAGAGAGCGCTGGCAGGGGAGGAGCAGAGAGATTAAAAAAAGAGAAGAGGATCCGAAGCAGGCTCTGCGCTTCACGTCAGCGAGCCAGATGCAGGGCCGAAACTCACAAACTGAAAGATCATGACTGGAGATGAAGTTGAACACTCAACTGACTGAGTCACCCAGGTGCCCCTTATTTGGTTTTTTTTTAAAGCACAGATTTTAGAGTATGGCAGACCTGGGTCCAAATCCCTCCTCTGCTATTGTTTGGCTGGGAGATCTTGTCATTTAATTCTTCTGAGTTCAGTTTCCACATTTCTAAAATCTTAATAATAAAAATTCCTGGCTCACACATTTGTGGTAAAAATACAAAGACTTAGGGCAAAGTACATGGCTGGCAATCGATAATGTGCCTAGGGGTTTATGTGAGGCTAACTATGCTACTTATGCCAACTCTTAGAAACAGTCGTGGTGAGAACCGTGATCCGTGGCTGCTGGCAGGTAGCGGACCTGAAGTCTTGACCACGCGGAACCTGCCACAGCTCTTCTCCAGATGACTCGGAACTGGGGATCAAGTTATAGGCTTGAGACCCTTTACTAAAACCGCCAAAGAGCATTTCTTTTATTATTTTTTTTTTATTTTGAAAGTGGCAATGAAAGGAGGAAGAGGCAGTGGTAAGGTTTGGTGATGCCAATTCTCGTGGCTGTGAGTGTTCTGGGTTCACGGCTCTGTTGTCACTGTGAGGGGGTCAGGCCAGGAAAGCAGATCCCTGGAGTATAATGTCAAGGGCAGGGGGGAATCCCTTTTGCAGATCCCTCCTCTTATATATTGTCCTCGGCTTTATGTAAGTATGTATCTATGTATGTATGTAACGAGAGAGAGAAAGAATCTTAAGCAGGCTCTACACTCAGCTAGGAGCCCAATGCAGAGCTCGATCCAAGGACCCTAGGATCATGACCTGAGCCAGAATCAAGAGTCGGATGCTCAACTGACTGAGCCACCCAGGTGCCCCACGTCCTCGACTTTCACCCATTAGCAAGCAGCCAACAATCCACGGCTGTGCTGGGACTGGGGGTTCCATCTCCCTGGGCACATTGCCGGAGGCTCTGGGTGGCAAAGCAGCCCCGTCAAGTTTTGCAGAGGAGCCTGTGTTGGAAGGAGGGTGAGATCACAAGGAATTCATTAGCATCCCAGATCCTGCCTCTCCCCAATCCCAGCTCCCAGTCCCTACCCCCAGCTGAGAGAAGCTGTCAAAGCCAGGCCAGAAGCTCGCCTTTCTAAAGACACAGCCCTCACCAGATGGGAACCTGTCAGCACAGCAGGCAAATAATTATCCCTTCAGTGGTGGGAGGTCTTAGCATGAATGGAGAGTCAGACGTTTGCTGCAGCTGTGGCCCCACAGCCAATCAGGGAGCTGTGCACATGAACTAAGTGAGGTTTACCTGGGTCAGGCTGCAGGAGGAGCTGGGCAGTGGAGGTGCCCCGAGTGGGGTGGAGGGCAAATGAGGGCACCTTTCCCCACAAAGCAGTCACAAAACTGCTGGACCTGCGTCTGAGACCTCTCCTTAGAGGCCAGTGCAAGCCAGCCCGTCCTTTTGGCCCAAGGTCAAGTTGGCCGCCTCCTCTCTGAGTATACAAAACTCAAGGGTAGAACTTAGGATGGACTGATTTCTCCTCATTTAGTGGAGGAAAATCTAATAAGCAGGTGGCCAACAACGGGGCGTGCTGCCAAGAAAGGTAATGAACTCCCCATTACCATACGTATTCAAGCAGATGCTAGCTGTCTGTCTTCCAGGAATACTGCAGACCGATGACCTAACATGGGTGGGAGTTCAGCTCCTAGGCCCTCTGTCGAAGGTTCAAAATAGCCAAAGTGAAGCCAATGAATCACTGAAGCAGTAAATAGGAAAAATTTATTGTGCACACACCGAAAAGACAGTTTGCAAACTGGGAGCGCTCAACCCGGAGCATGGAATGAGGCTCAGGAGCATATTGCTGTCAAGCAGGTTATATAATGAGAAAGCAGTGATTGTTTATTCTCCGTGGTGATTGGTTACAATATGACAATTTTCAGTAGTTCCCTCATATCAAGCTGGAAAACAGTTTTGCTTATCATCTGCAGAGGCGCAAGCAAGAAATAACCCAGGTCGGGTTAACCTTGCAAAATAAGCTAAATTAAGCGTTGCCTGCATGACTAAACTGGTTCTGCCTGCTCAGGGAACCTTTAAGGCTGGTCTCTCTCTATCCTTGATTTTAACTCCTCCAAAGCCTTCTTACCTCTGTAGTTTCTCGTGGGGACAAGCTCATGAATTAGGAGTTGTCATAGGTCTAGGTTCGAGTCCTGGATCTACACTTACTGAATAGATATGGGCAAGTCACTTAATGTCTTTATTTAAAATAAATTTTATAGGCACATTTTATTTTTCTGATAATGCATGATCATTTAATGGTTAAAAAACCTGAGTGGCTCAGTCAGTTAAGTGTTCAACTCTTGATTTTGGCTCAGGTCATGATCTCACGGTTCATGAGTTCAAGCCCCGCTCTGACAGCACAGAGCCTGCTTGGGATTCTCTCTTTTCCTCTCTTTCTCTCTCTTCCTTTTTTTCTCCCTCTCCCTCAAAATAAATAAATAAACATTAAAAAAGCACCACTTAGTAGGGATTCTCTCCATCACAGTACACATAGTTTTAATTTACCCTCTTATTTTGTTTAATTTCTTAATCAAATTTTGATTTAATCAAAATTTTGATTTTGCTTTGTTTTTTAATCCCACATTAAGGGAGTGAGATTAATTTTAATAACTTATGGAACTCAACACATCCAAAACGTAATTTCAACATGTACTCAATATCAGAATTACTAATGAGATATGTTCACAATATTTTTTCTGGTATTAAAATTTTAAATTCCAGAGCATATATTATACTTATGGCACATCTCAACTGGGACTGGCTATATTTCAGTTTTTATTTATTAATTAAAATAATTTTTAATGTTTTTTTTTTTTTTAATTTCTGAGAGAGTGAGAGACAGTGTGAGCAGGGGAGGGTCAGGGAGAGAGGGAGACACAGAATCTGAAACAGGCTCCAGGCTCTGAGCTAGCTGTCAGCACAGAGCCCGACACGGGGCTGGAACACACGAGCCATGAGATCATGACCGAAGTCGGAAGCTTAATGGACTGAGCCACCCAGGCTCCCCTAAAAATTTTTTTAAATGTTTATTTATTTTTGAGAGACAGAGAGAGAAAGACAGAGCACAAGCAGGGGAGGGGGAGAGAGAGAGGGAGACATGGAATCCAAAACAGGCTCCAGGCCCTGAGCTGTCAGTACAGAGCCTGAAGTATGGCTTGAATGCACTGACCGTGAGATCATGACCCAAGTTGAAGTCAGATGCTTAACCGACTGAGCCACCCAGGCGCCCCTAGACCAGCTATTTTTCAAGTGCTAAGTAGTCATGCATGGCTAGTGGCATCTATATTTCCATCTTGGTTTTCCTTGGAGCTACTGTAACCCCATCTGAGAGTTAGCAGGTTAGGCCATAAATGTGGATTCCATTCTATGGTTCTCTGTTTCATGCGACCTCATCTTTCCCAC
The DNA here is from genome assembly GCF_008692635.1 of Crocuta crocuta. Classification (NCBI taxonomy): domain Eukaryota; kingdom Metazoa; phylum Chordata; class Mammalia; order Carnivora; family Hyaenidae; genus Crocuta; species Crocuta crocuta. The sequence continues at coordinate 3,096,744 of NW_027532426.1, read as the reverse complement.
AGACTCAACCTAAGTACCGTTAACTGTGACTATGCAACTAACCATTACTTTCTGTATTCCCACATCTCTTGCTTTGCGGGGCTCCAAGAAGCGTGTTTTGATTGACATCCTTGGGAATCTAACCATGAGTAAAGGTCATGGCCTTCCGTCTTATCTTCTGTTGAAATGCCTCTGAGATGCTTAGCACTGCAGGGCCACAAAAGACACTCCATGACCTTAGCTGTCCTTGCCATATTATTGGTGGTGGGCTAAGGTGAAGTTCGCGTGCGGTGTTCTGGTCTGATGGAGGGGGCTTGGGAAAACCATTCATGCTCTGAGCTTCAGTTTCCTTTATCCTTACAATGAGATCTAGTTTCTACCCTGCCAACCTGGAAGAACTAGGGAGCTCAGACCATAAACGAGATATTGAGAGAAAGCTCTTGACCACTAAGAAGATCAATCAGTAAGACCTATGGTTGGGTTTGTACTGAACTCTCAGCATCGTGCTCGGCTGGGGCTGGGGCTAGGGGAGGAACAGCCCGCCGAGTGTCCCCGAGACTGGATGGTGTGAGCTCTGCTTGCCCTGCCTTTGAGACCTGAGCATGTGAAAGTGTTTCAAAAGCTGTAAAGCCCCTTAGGAGGGATCCTTTTATTCTGGAAGAGGAGCCGTGTACATGCCAAACTGCTGAGGCACTTTGTTTGCCGGGGTGTAGGAAATACAGGTGGTGCGGGAGACCTGAGCTCATTTAGGCTCCTGTAATTGCTAGTTGTCAAATCTGTACAGTCGCCTGAAAGGAAGGAACTCAGACGGAAGTAACAGAAACCACCACGGCGGTGGATATTTCTTTAACCAGCGGATCCGAGTCGCAGAACAGAGAAAAATCCTAGAGGGGACCCTGGGGGGTCTGTTCTGCCTCTCTGAGGTCTCTAGGGCAGTTACTTCCTCAAAGGGCCTTTTTGGTAAATCTTCACTAACAAAGGAAAGGAGAAATTCCTCTGTAGCCTTTTGGTGCTCGATTCTAACCCGCCCTGGGCCGTGATCCCATACCACCCACTCTCTTGGGGTGTTTATATTGTAGAAACTGATTTTCCCCAGAAACCGAGAATCTGAATTGTGAAGACCAGGCCAGGAAGGGATTCGTTCCAGAAACGCTTCAGAAATGCTCCCGGTGCCTCTGGCACTTTGCTCTGCATTTCTTCATTTTGTGTCCTTTCTTTATGCAACAGGGCTGACTATGAGTCATCTATTTGGGTGCGGAGGACTGAGAGTTAATTTGTGCTTTTTTTTTTTTTTCCAAATAACCAGAAACCAGCAGACCCAGCCTGTCCTGTTTCTGGAAGCTGCCTGGATAGCTTCTCTCCCGAAGGAGAGGAAGCCTCCAAAGGGAGAGAGGAGGGTTCTAAATTTAGGTTTTCTGGTTATCCTGTGGGCCTGGGGATTAGAGGTCCCCTCCTCCTGCTCTCCCTGCGAGCCTGTGAGCCTGCAGCCCACCTGATCGCAGAGCCTGCAAGAGAGCCACATCTAGAAGGCCTTGGCCTTATGTGCCTTTGAAAGAAAATGAAGGCTTTTCACCTTTCTTTCTTTTTTGTTTTTTATTTTATTTTATTTTATTTTTATTTTTTTTACAAATAGTTTGTCAGGTTGGTTTCCATATAACACCCAGTGCGCATCCCCACAAGTGCTCCCCTCCATGCCCATCTCTCTCCTCCCCCCCCCACACCCATCAGTCCTTAGTTTGTTCTCAGCATTTAAGAGTCTCACCTTTCTTTCTTTTTTAATGTTTATTTTTGATAGGGAGAGAGAGAGAACAGAACACGAGCGGGGGCGGGGGTAGGCAGAGAGAGGGGGAGACACAGAATCTGAAGCAGGCTCCAGGCTCTGAGCTGTCAGCATAGAGCCCGACGCGGGGCTCAAACCCATGGACTGTGAGATCATGACCTGAGCTGAAGTCAGATGCTTAACAGACTGAGGCATCCAGGCGCCCCCTCACCTTTTTCCCTTCTGTCAAAACATCCATGAAAAGGAATTTCTCAGGTTAGGAAAAGAAAACTATTCTGTTTGGGTTAAGAGGCAGATCTCTCCTACACTCACCCTTTCTACAAATATGCAAAATGCATATTGAATGCCAGACCTCAATGTAGGTGCTTTATTTATTTATTTATTTATTTATTTATTTATTTATTTATAAATGTTTATTTATTTTTGAGAGAGAGAGTGAGTAGGGGAGGGGCAGAGAATCCAAAGCAANGATCTCAGGCATGCAATATAGTGATTCAACAATTCTATACATTACTCAGCACTCATCATGATAAGTATACTCTGGGGTATGGAGGTTTGGGGGTGTTGGTGGGGGTGCTGAGCCGACGGCCAAAAAAGAATTCTTGAAGTCGTCTTTGGTGCAAAAAGTTTATTTTATTTTATTTTATTTTTAATATTTTTATTTATTTCTAGGAGAGAGAGAGAGAAAGACAGCGTGAGCAGGGGAGGGTCAGAGAGAGAGGGAGACACAGACTCTGAAATAGGCTCTAGGCTCTGAGCTGGCAGTCAGCACAGAGCCCGACGCGGGGCTCGAACCCAGGAACCACGAGATCATGACCTAAGCGAAAGTCGGACGCTTAACCGACTAAGCCACCCAGGCGCCCCAAAAAGGTGATTTTATTAAAGCACGGGGACAGGACCCATGGGCGGGTAGAGCTACACTGGGGCTGTGCAGAGTGACTGCTTATCTACTGTGGAGTTGAGGAAAGTAGAGTCAAGAGGAAGTTCTTTAAAGGGATTTCCATATGCTAAAGAGGATTTGCAGATTTCTGGAGGCCTAGCTATTGCCAAGCTAAGGTTGTTTTTCCTTCTAGTGAAGATTATTAAGATAGTAGGGAGTCTTTGGAGATAGGCTATTAATGAGATATTTGTAAACTGATGGATACTCTATCAGTTTAACCATTTGTTTTCTATCCTTTCCTTTGTTCTTGGGCAGCTAGAAGTGCTTGAGGGATGTCACACATACCCCACGGGGGAGGGGGGGGCGGTGGTGCTAGCTTGTGCTTGGCCCTCAGCTTCCATTATAGTTTCTCATCATACTCTAATCCCCGTCACCTATTTCACCCATCCCCCTCCAATAACCATCAGTTTCTTCTCTGTAGTTAAGAGTCTGTTTTTTGGTTTGTCTCTTTTTTTCTTTGTTCATTTATTTCGTTTCTTAAATTCCACATGTGAGTGAAATCATATATTATTTGTCTTTCTCTCACTTAGTTCACTTAGCATTATACCCTCTAGATCCATCCATATCGTTGCAAATGGCAGGATTTCATTCTTTTTTTTTTTAAAGAGAGAGAGTGTGGGATGTGTGTGTGCACGCGCATGTGCACAAGCAGAGGAAAAATAGAGGGAGAGGGAGAGAGAGAATCTTAAGCAGGTTCCATGTCCAGACCATGAGATCATGACCTGAATCAAAACCAAGACTCGGACGCTTAACCAACTGAGCCACCCAGGTTCAGTGTGTGTGTATGTGTGTGTGTGTGTGTGTGTGTGTCATATCTTATTTATTCATTCATTTATATTTTCTTTAAAATTTTCTTAATCTTTATTTTTCGAGACAGAGAGAGACACAGCATGAGCAGGGGAGGGGCAGAGAGAGAGGGAGACACAGAATCAGAAGTAGGCTCTGGGCTCCGAGCTCTGAGCTGCCAGCACAGAGCCTGACATGGGACTCAAACCCACGAACTGTGAGATCAAGACCTGAGCCGAAGTCAGACGCTCAACCGACTGAGCCACCCAAGAACCCCTATTCATTCATTCATTCATCTATAGATGGATACTTGGACTGCTTCCATATTTTGGCTATTGTAAATAATCCTGCAATAAACATAGGGGTGCATATATCTTTTCAGATCAGTGTTTTCATAATCTTTGGGTAAATACCCAGTAGTGGAATTACTGGATTCGATGGTAGTTCTATTTTTAATTTTTTGAGCAACCTCCATACCGTTTTCCATATTGACTGTGCCAGTTTGCACTCCCACCAACAGTGCATGAGGGTTCCTTTTTCTCTACAACCTCTCCAAGACTTGTTTTTTGTGGTTTTGATTTTAGCCATTCTGACTGGTGTGAAGTGGATACTTTATTGTGATTTTAATTTGCATTTCACTGATGATGAGTGATGTTGAGCATTTTTTCATTTGTCTGTTGGCCATCTGTACATCTTTTTTGGAGAAATGTCTCTTCATATCTTCTGCCCTTTTTTAAAGTTTATTTTTTTTTTTGAGAGAGAGAGACAGAGAGAGAGAGAGCAAGAAGGGGAGGGGCAGCGAGAGAAGGAGAGAGAGAGAGAGAGAGAGAATCCTAAGCAAGCTCCGAGCTGTCACCACAGAGCCCTATGTGGACTCTGAGATTCACCAACCATGAGATTATGACCTGAGCTGAAACCAAGAGGCAGATGCTTAACTGACTGAGCCACCCAGATGCCCCATCTACCCATTTTTAAATTGGATTATTTGGGTTTTTGGTAATGAGTTGCATAAGTTCTTTTTATATTTTGGATAGTAAACCCCCCCCCATTGGATATGTCATTTGCAAATATCTTCTCCCATTCAGTAGGTTGTCTTTTTGTTTTGTTAATTGTTTCCTTTGCTATGCAGAAGCTTTTTATTTTGGTGTTGTCCGGACAGTTTATTTTTGCTTTTGTTACATCTACAAAAATGTTGCTATGGCCAATGTCAGAAATATTACTGCCTATACCCTCTTCAAGGATTTTTATGGTTTCAATCCTCACATTTAGGTCTCTAATCCATTTTGAGTTTATTTTTGTGTATGGTGTAAGAATGTGGTCCAGTTTCATTCTTTTGCCTGTAGCTATCCTGTTTTCCCAGCGCCATTTGTTGAAAAGACAGTCTTTTCCTCATTGCATATTCTTGCCTCCTTTGTCAAAGATTAATTGACCGTATAATCGTGGATTTATTTCTGGACTCTCTATTCTGTTCCATTGATCTGTGTCTCTACTTTTGTGCCAGAACCATACTGTTTTGATTACTACAGCTTTGTAGCAGATCTTGATATCCGGGATTGTGATACATCCAGTCTTGTTTCGCTTAGTCTGTTTTTAATTTAGGTTTAAAAGGAACTAGAAAAGAAAACCCAGTGCTTCATCTGGTCTACTTACGAAACAGTCAGCCTTAGGTACTGAGACCCTCCTTCAAAATTAATCACTGAGGGAGGTTTTCTGGGGTTGATTTCTGTACGCTGAATTCTGCAATATCCCTTTCTCATATTCCTCTTTTTTGCCTCTACAGAACATGAAAATAACTCAGTGTTTTTTTGTTTTTGTTTTTTAATTTTTATTTATTTCTAAGAGAGAGAGAGAGACAGAGTGTGAGCAGGGGAGGGGCAGGGAGAGAGGGAGACACAGAATCCAAAGCAGGCTCCAGGCTCTGAGCTGTCAGCAGAGCCCAACGCAGGGCTCAAACTCACGAACCGTCAGATCATGACCTGAGCCGAAGTTGGAAGCCTAACTGACTGATCCACCCAGGCGCCCGGAAAATAACTTAGTGCTTAGTGTTTTGAAGATGAATATAGAAAGCTAGGAGTGAAAAGTGAGGAGACATTTCAGTGCCTGTTTCCTTTAGAGTCACAAGAGCCTCCCCTTTGCCCTAGGATGTCTGTCAATGTCTATCCCCACCCTCGGGTAAGTGGGAGGCTTTCTGAGGGGGAGAAACTGCCTGCCCAACAGGTCACCCGGCAGAGCGCCATCTTCTGGCGGAAACCGCACCCAAACATAAAGGCGGTAGAAGGTGCCAGAAAATCCATTCGCCCCCAGTGATAATAGGTCATGCTGCAGTTAGTAATTCACGAGTAAAAAAGAAGCCAAGAGGGGCGTCTGGGTGGCTCAGTCAGTCTCTCACAAATAAATAAACATTAAAAAAAAGAAGAAGAAGAAACGACTTGCAGGGCACTTTCTGAGTGCTGCGTTTGTCTCCAAATGCTGCCATATTTAATCCTTCCAAAGCCTGATGAGGCAGGCATTCCTGTTTTCATTGCTTCCATTTAACTGATGCTGTAAGTGAGCAGGGACATGGAGCGACTGTGCAAGGTCACAGAGGTGGCATGTGGCGTCACCAGCATTCAACCCAGGCCCAGGGGCACCAGAGCCCCTGTGCTTTGCCCACCTCACAGGCTGGTTCTGAGAACTAGTAGCCCGGGCTCTCCTGCTTTCTGTGTGGCTGTGGGCAAGTCATTGTTGGCCTTCACGGGCCTCTGTTTTCCCTCTGTAAAACCAAGGGGTTGGGGAACTGGACAAAGCCATTCTTGTAGTCTGGGCTCTTATAGACAAGAACACATCAGGTCAGTCTCTAAGATGCGTGGCCCAAAGGATGGAGGCGCACCACGAGGGGGTTCATTTCTAGAGAGCTAACACCTAGTGCACTGGGGTCTGGGCAGCCTCAGACATTCAAAAACTGAGGCAATGTTGCCTCTTTCAATCCAACTCCATTTCCTGGCTTCCACAGAGGACAGGATTCTGTGAATCCTTGGTAGAGGGTGGGCCTGGCCCCAGGAACAAAGCAGAGGAATCAAACAATAGGAAGCATCAAACAGTAGGCCAACTGACTTCTAGTTACCTTTGCCAAGGTTTCATTACTTTGCCTGAGCGACCTAGCCGGTGACCTTGAGCAAATTCCCTCATGTGCTTTGCACCTCAGTGGCCTCTGTAAGGTAGCGCTAACAGCGACACCTGCCTTCTAGGTGAGGATGTATACAAATAAATCTCACACCGCATTGCCTGGAACATAGTCAGCACTTAGTAAATGAGAGCTGCCTGCCGCCCCCAGCATCGTCTCAGATGACAAAAGTAAATGGAAGGGCTTTTGTTTTTTTAAATTTGTTTAATGTTTTATTTATTTCTGAGAGAGAGAGAGAGACAGTGTGAGCAGGGGAGGGTCAGAGAGAGGGAGACACATTTTCTGAAGCAGGTTCCAGGCTCTGAGCTGTCAGCACAGAGCCCGACACAGGGCTCAAACCCACGAACTGTGAGATCATGACCTGAGCCGAAGTCAGACGCTTAACCAACTGAGCCACCCAGGCGCCCCAGATCAGGGCTTTTGTAAGTAAAAACGCCCAATTTTCTTGCTTTGGTTCCTCCCTTGCAGTGAAGTGGGCTGAGTGGTTATCTCTGGAGGCAGAAGAAAGGGCAAAGGCAGCTAGGAAGATTTTGCTCAGTCCATGGAAGCCCTGGGGGAGAAGAGGGGGGTGTGGGCCCTCCAGAGAGGGGACAGGGCGGGCCCTGGGACTGGCTGCCCTTTTGGCCTTGAGGAGAGGCTCTTGGAATTACTTACTGTTCCTCGGGAGAGAGGAGTCAAGGCAAAGGGCTCACCATTAAGCGCTTAATTTCCCACATCTGAGTTTGTTGACAGCTGTGGGTCCTTGGAAGATAGATGGGATTTGTTATTTCCTGACGATTTTCAGACTTTCCTCAGCTGGGCCCGGTGAGCCTTATGTTATACCTTTTGGACACTCCATCTGATCCCATGGTGGTGACAGTCAATTTTCTGTACTGAAAAGGAAAGACTGAAGCTGGAAGAGAAGGTTGGATCGTACGATGGGGAATGAATGATGAAATGTTATTGGCCTATATTCAGATATTTCTCTTTCAGTGCTTTTAACTTTATGGAAAACTGTGGGCATGATTTAGCTATCTCGCAGGACCAGATGTAAAAATGCCTTATGAACGTCAGAAAAACCGTCCCCCAAAGGCTTTCTCTTTGGCTTTAGCGGTTCAAGTGAGGACTCCCGCTTCCTGCCTCCCTTCTCTCCAGCCCCATTGTGGCAAATGAAGTAATCAATTGTCCTCCATTCAAGAAGAAAAATAGCACAGAGGCGTGGCCCTGGTTTGTAAAGCCTTGTGGAAAGTGCTTCCAAATCTTGTGAGAGGGTCTCCCAGTGGGGGAGCAGACGCGGAGGAGGCAGCAGCAATGAGGATTTTCAAGCTCTTGGAACTGTGGAAATAAATACCTGATAAGCTCAGGTTCCAGGAGCCAAGGATGAGTGTCTGAAGTCATTGTTATGCATCTTTTTGAGGATCTCTAGAAGCCTGGGAGGATTCTGTTTACGCCCCAGTCGGCTTCTAAACTGAACTGTGGCTGTGTGGTTCTGGTGCCGCCCTGTGGTACGCAGGCAACAACCCCAGATGGGAATCTAAAGTCCTGGGTTTGGAGATTGTCTCAGCTACTTCCTAGCTATGTGACCTTGGGCGAGTCACTTAATGGTAGGTGCCACACGGTAGGTGCTTAGTGAGTATGAATCAAATTAATAAACAAGTAAACCACCTGTCTGAACCTCAGTTTCCTCATCTAGGAAATGGGGGAATAATGCCTCCCCAGTGGGCTGGGATCCTGTAGGTAAGATTGCTTCCTGGAAGTGCTTCCTAAACTTTCTTGAGTTTCACATGAGTCCCCTTGGGGAGCTCCTCAAACTCAGATTCTGACTCAGTAAGTCTGGGTTGGGGGGGCCTGACTTCTGCATTTCCAGCTAATCCTTAAGGGATACCTATAGCCACCACACTTGGAGGAGCTAGGTCCAAGACTCTAAAGTCTTTGAAAAATTTGTCTCTACTTTTTTAAAAAGAGCTTTTAATGTTTATTTATTACTTTGAGAGAGACAGTGGGGGAGGGCAATGAGAGGGAGACACAGAATCTGAAGTGGGCTCCGGGCTCCGGACTGTCAGCACAGAGCCTGACACGGGGCTTGAACTCCCAAACCACGAGATCATGACCTGAGCCAAAATCAGATGCTTAACTGACTGAGCCACCTAGGTGCCCCTGCTTTTTATTTTTTAAGTAGACCACACCCAATGTGGGGCTTGAACTCAGAACCCTGAAGTCAAGGGTTGCATGCTTTACCAGCTGAGCCAGCCAGACCCCCCCCTCCCCAAAGTCCTTGAAATGGTTAACCTTATCTTTTCAGCCTATGGCGTCTAGATAGACTCTAAGGCTAGACTAACCAACTGATCCAGTGTGTTAGTCCTTAAGGGGTTTCCTGTGACATAGGACTGTCAGTGTTAGAACCAAGAAGGTCCCAGGCCGACTAGAACAAGTTGGTAACCTTACCAGGATAATGGAAAAGGAAGGGCTGCTTGGGTCTGAGGTGCTGTGTGGAAGGGCAGGCGTTGGGGTGGGGGGTGGGGGGGTGAGGGGTGGAAGCAGGTGAAGCTGTTTGCTAAGAAGAGGAGCATATCCCTGCCCAGAGAAGTCGGGCGACTTGGCCCACATCACACAGCTTCTCAGGGACAAGCCTGGGGCTATAACTCCCACCTTCTGACCAGCTGCCGTAGCGGCTGTTTTTTCACCACCAGCCTTTGCTGCCCTTCTCCGACTCAGTCCTCCTTACTTGGCAAACGTGGCATGTTTATTTATAAATCAGCTCGTTTGGAGCCTGAAATTTGGCGTCGCTGATTTTGACCGCGAGGAGTTCAAATTTTTCCTCTCTTTGTTTTGGTTTGCCTAACGGTGTTTTGTGAACAAAAAACGCAAAGTGATAACACCGAGGCCGCTCAAGTGTTCTGACTGGAAAGCGTCCAGAAATTCGGCAGCCTCATCTTCTGCAGATTTATTTTGCATCTCTAGATAGGAGATTAAAAACCCACAAGGGGAAACCCACATACCCCAAATAAATCAATAGCTGGGATCTCTTTCTAGACTGTTTCTCCCGGAAGTAGGGTTGGGGGTGGGGTGGGGGGTAGGAGAGGTACCCCTGGTGGGCAGGTCACTGGAGGTGGCACCTCTGCTCCTTAGCGCAGGAACTTTGGCAAGAGCAGCGGTTTGCAGGATGCACTCAAAATTCTTGGCACCTTATTTTGCACCCAGCAGAAGTCATAGAAGAAAGTTGCTTTTTTATTATTAACACTGAGTGTAAGATCAGGTAGTTTTTTGGTTGCAAGGCAGGGGATAAAGGGGGTGGGGGGGAGAGAAAGAGAGCAAGAGAGAGAGGTTGGCTGCATTTGATCTGTGACTTTCTCAGGTGTGGGTTCCCGAGGCCAGGGAGCCTGAGCGCAGCCCCTGATTGATCAGTGCTCTGTGCAAATCTGTAATCTTTTCCCGGACTGGGAAAAAAGAATCTTAGCCTTGCCCACAACCAGATGAGTGGTCAGTTCAAGTGTTGGACACTCCGCTTGTCAAATAGTGTGGTTGGCTGGTGGCTTTTGCCACTGCCTTTTAAAAAATTTTTTTTAGGGGCGCCTGGGTGGCTTAGTCGGTTAAGCGTCCGACTTTCGCTTGGGTCATGATCTCACGGTTCGTGGGTTCGAGCCCCGCATCGGGCTCTGTGCTGACTGCCAGCTCAGAGCCTGGAGCCTGTTTCAGTCTGTGACTCACTCTCTCTCTGACCCTCCCCTGCTCACGCTGTCTCTCTCTCTCTCCTAGAAATAAATAAAACATTAAAAAAAAAAATTTTTTTTATTTTTTTAATGTTTTATTTATTTTCGATAGAGCACAAGTGGGGGAGGGGCGGAGAGAGAAAGGAAGACACAGAATCCCAAGCAGGCTCCAGGCTCTGAGCTGTCAGAGCAGGGCTGGATGAGGGGCTCGAACTCATGAATCGTGAGATCGTGATCTGAGCCAAAGTTGGAAGCTTAACCAACTGAGCCACCCAGGTGTCCCAGCTTTTGCTCCTGTCTTAAGCCTGAGCACAGCTATGGCTCCATCCAATGTTTTTAACAACAAAATGTACATGTGTGTGCACTTGCATGTATGCATGCCTAAATATATACACACACAGGGATACTTTACACAGAAGAGCCCTGATAAGATGCACAAATTTAAAAACTTACTTCTAGCGGCCCATAGAGGGCTCCTGATGGTGACAAAAGAACATTCTGAACCTCGTGCTCCAGGCTGAGATATGAAGAAGTGGCTTCTAGTGTCATGGCAGACCTGCTGGTGTGGGCGAGTGGCACTTGATTCTAGTGGGAGGGAGGTGGCCAGTCATTCGAGTTTGGAAACCCGTCTGCAATACCTGGGGCATTCCTGGTGCTGGGGTTGATAACGGGCTCACCTTGTATGTGCTCATGTTCTAGAATCCGAATCCCCAGGATCTTCCCGGACAAGCCCACACATCTGGAGGCCGCAGATTGGAGGAGTGGGGGTGGTGCTGTCAGCCTGACGCAGGGCCCGTCTCATACCCAGCCTCTGCGTCCCTCTTCTTACCCACACTGGCTCTCTTAAGAGTTCTGGTGTAAAACAGAGCTTCCCTGAGAACTTCCGATTTCTGGGCACAACACAGACAGCTTCCCAGAGCCCCACTGCACAGGGTTGAAGTTTCCTGTCGCTGTGGCTTCCTGTCCACAGATCCTGCCCTCCTGCCCCTCAGTGAGATCATGGTGAGGACACCCAAAGGCACCATGTAGGAAAAGGTACCTGCCAATGACCTTGGAGACTATCTGCTGGTGGGGCAGAAGGTCCCGGAAGTCTGCAAGCCCTCTGTGGTTGATCGTGCACACGTGTGATCATGCACATGTTGATCGTGCCTTGCTGGACTGTCAGCCAAACGTGGGGGTTGACCACAAGACCCCTGTGTCTCCTTCTGGCCACTCATTCTCCAAGTGAGCCTTTCCCTAGCACCCCCACTAACCTGCTCTACCTTGGAGTACAACTCCCATGCCTAAGAAATGCTGCTCTTGTCACAGATCCTAAGGGTAGCTGGGAACTAGCGTTAACTGAGATGCCCGCCTCTGTAACTCAAGCATTGGCTACGCGTGTTGACCCTTCATGTCCAGGGCCCTCTCCTTGTGACACGTCTTTCCTCCACCTGCTGCCAAGCGGCTCCGCTGTGGTTGCCACTGTCAACACAGGCTTTCTCCACCTGGAGTGGGGATGGGGTTACGGCACAGGCCTCACTGAATCCCCACGCCTTTCTTCACTCTCCATAGTCTTTCCCTTCAGGAATCCTGAACAGTGGGCAGAGCTCCTGCTTGGGAAGAAGCTTGCTGGAGTTTGGGAGGGGGGCAAATGGTGCTGTGCCCTGCACTGGGCCACAACAGTGGGAAACAGGGAAAACTGCCCCACTGGCTTTTTTAGACACATAAAGGTCATAGATGCTTTGCTAGACAGGCAAAGGCGAAAATCACCCTCCTGCTGGCCGTGAGTGCCGGGAGCCCGGCTCATTTTAGCGGCTGGCTGCTCTTCTCTCATTAAGAGAGCTCAGTTACAGACCTTTCTGTCCTTCAGAAGCTTGGAAAGGACCCCTATTCTCTTGCTTGCAGTGTCTTTTTTTCTTTCTCAGATTCTGAGCCTCTCCCTAGTTCTTCCTTGTCTGGTTTGTGGAGAAAAATATATCTATATAGATATATAGATATCTCCAGCATTTTCCCTACTTGGATTGTCAATAGCAGCCTCACTGAGGATAAATCACGAAGCGTCTGGTAAACATTGGGTCAAGTGTTCGCAGGTGTCTGGTTATTGGCAGACTCCCTACCCCCACCTAGGAGGTCACCCCCAGTGACCCAGTGACACGGTGATGCGCAAAAGGGTGTGGCGTGATGTGCATGAAAGAGCATGGGTGACGAGGAGACTGATTTGACATTTATTTGCTGCTGCTATTCTTTACTTTCAATGAGGTTGAGCTATAGATTTTAAGGTTAAAGGCTCTTCAGGAAGCAGCCTCAACTCATCCCTGGGACAGAAGTCCCTTAAAGCCAGGTGAAGTTTGAGAGCCTAGCTCTTTGCTCCAAAAGATCCCACCAGAGCTGGAAAGATGGAAGCCCCTTTCCAGGTCCAGGTTGCGTGGAAAGTCCCTCCTGCCCATGCCAGCTTCCATTCCGGCCGCTTTGCTCCTCTACAGAACCCAGCTGAGGTTCCTGCCAAGTAGGTCTCCAAGAAGCCATCCTGTTTCGTCTCTTTAGTGGCTAGAAACATTCAGCTCAGAGGAGGAAAAGGATTAGTCTGTCAGGCCCTGCCTTTGAAGGTACTTGCTGGCGCTGACAGGCCAGGCCATGACTTCAATGGCCACCGAACGTGCCATTGGAATCAAGAGCCCCACACCATGGATGTGGCCATGCACAGCACAGCTCGCCAGGCCAAGGCTGGGCCGCGGTTGGGGTAAAGCCCACGACGCGGGCTGCACGCACGTTCGCTGCAGAAGGAGTGGCTGCCAGCAGAAAGGATAAGTCGAGAGAGAGTAAATGCAACTTTCCCCACCAGTTCTTTTGTCTCTTCCCCTTTAGCTTTCCTCTGATCACAACCTCCCATGCAAAGCTGTACCTGTGCTTAACGGATGGTTAGAACTTCAGACTTCCAGAACCACAGAGGCTGGGGCTAAATACACTGAATCCATAGCCATGAGGACCAGCTCTGGAGTCTATGGACCCTGGAATGGGGCCGCCCCCATCTAGAGTCTTGGTCTCTGTGTCACATGGAGGGGCATTAGGGGACCGGAGCAGGGTATCTGGCCATCTCCAGGTGGGAGGGGCCTCTGGGGCAGTACTACCCGAGGAGACCATTGAGAGACCCAGAAGGGGAGAGAGACCCCTTACATCAAAACAGGATGAACTTAGGTTATCATCCCTTAAAAACCTCACGTGGTTGCTTTTCTGTCCCCTGCTTCAGTATATGGTATGTGACGGTCAAACCATGGCTCTGTCACCACAAGCCACCGACTCATCTTCGTCTTCCCAGCCAGGAAATGTTCAGAGGAAGCCAAAGAAAGTTACTTCTCTGCTTTGCTTTGACTGGTCTTTTCCGGGGTCCCGGGGGTCTTCTTTCCTATCCTTTCAATAGGAGACCTGGGGCCCTCAGCACTGCTCAGCCTCCACGAAGCCCTCCTTCTCGTGGCCCGAGGGCTCGACCTCCGTGTAGGTGGCATGGTTGGGGTGGTTGCGGAATTTCACAGCCGGCCAGTGGTGAGGTCTCCGCTGTGGGGGGAGGGGTACAGACGCAGAAGTCAGCAGGCACGGCCTCACCCACCTGGGGCCCCTCCGCATCCCCAGAGGCAGTGCTGAGCACCGAAACTCTTTTCACAAGGGCCCTGGGAGCCTAGTGGGAGCCGGATGGAGTTCAGGGCCCTCCTCCCCAGAAGCCTCCCCACGTGACTCATCAAGTGCTGGGAGGAAAGCTTCCTGGGAGCCTGAGGAGTTTGGGAGGAGGTCATTTTACCGCTCACGGCATGGACTGCAGGACTGTAAGAGCCTTAGCAACATACTGCGCGGAGCCCTGAGACTGAAAAGTGAGGCAGTAGGCAAAAGATGGAATGATCTGGGAGGTTCTGGAAAAGCCACGACAGGACAGGCCCTGCAGCAGAGTCAGCTGGGGAGTAAGCATGCAGATTCCTGGGCCCCCTTCAGACCTGCTCCATCAACATCCCTGGGGCTGGGGACCTGCAGATACTTAAGTCTGACCGGTTAGGGCTTACAAGAAAGGGGCTTCTAGATAAAGTGGAACATACCACCTGCGCCTCTGATTGATGAGGTCACTGGGCTTGTGACCTCTGTGGGGGAGACTGTGGGCACAGAGGCAGCACTAATGGACCACAGGCAGAGCTGGGAGGGACTGAGATCGGAGGACAGGGGCGGAGCTGCTTAATCCCCTGTGGCCCAGAGAGAAGGGGGACGGCCTTTACTTCCCAAGCTGCTCTTTGAGCTGGTTCTTCTGAATTCTGAGACATTCCAAACCACAGCATCCTCAACAAAAGCTCCCAGAGACCCTTAGGATTATCATGCCTTGTCAATTCTAATCTAACCCCGCTCCCCCTACCCCAGCAGGCAAAGAGGCAGAGATCCCGGTTCTGTTATGGCTTTGAATAAGCACCAGGCCTGGAATATGGGGTGAGACACCACAAATCATTAAGGATGAGCTGTACAATCCCTAGCGATTTCTCTTTCTTTCCTCTGGGGGCTCTTCTGATTTCCCAAATGGGGGAGCAAATGCAGAGGGGCTGTTCAACGGGACAAGAGGGGGTGCCACACTCCTGGGGGAGCCCTCGGAGTTAGGGACTAAAAGGGCACCAGCCAGTGCACGGTGCGCCAGGCCGGAGTCGATGAAGTTTCCTCAGATGGGAACAGGAGTTGGGCGTGCGGGGTGAGGGATGAGGTGGGGAGAGGCAGGTGTTCAGTGACCGGGGAAACACTGATGCAGAAGCAGATAGACAGCAGGACTGTGGCCAAATTCAGCACTGACCTCGATGAAGAAAAGCGCAGCATTGGAGGTGGGGTGGCCATTGATGTAAATCCCAGCCAGGATGATGGCTGCCACCAGGAGGACGGCCAGCACGATGCCCACGATGGTGCCCAGGTGCACTGGGGGGCCCTTTGTCTTGGGGGACAGGTTGTTCTGAAGGCCTGTGAAGAGACCATTAGGGCAGGGAGGGGCTACAGGGGAGCAGGGAAGGCGGGGCCATGAAGCCCCAGGTTCGGACAAAATCTCAGAGACGAAATCCAGCAGAATCTCGGGGTCTGCTTGTGAAATACGTAAGAAGGTGGGGAGGGAGTGGAGTCATGAGCGTGGCATTTACGTTGCCCTCGGCATGGTTCAGGCGGTTTTCCAAAATCACCTAAAAGTTGCCTAAATTCCTAAAAAGGAGCACAAGAGAAGTTTTCTCTAGTACTCGTGCCACAAGTGCTTTTAAGGAATTCTCAAAGGATAGGAGATGGTGACGAGTTTCGGATCTGGAGTTATGGCTGCCTCGTTCAAATCCAGGCTGTGCTAACTCACTAGCTGCGTGACCTTGGGCAAATTATATAACCTCTCCGTGTCTCACTTACCACTTCTGTAGAAGGATAATAATGGCTACCTGATAGGGTCATCGTAAGGGTCAAAATCAGATAGTTCACGTCAATTGCAAAAGACCAGGGCTGGTATCTTGGATGACCTCAGTGTTAACCATTATAATAAAACATGACCATATTTTCACCTGTCACTGTCCACTACCAGACTGTGGCTTCCTGGAGGGCAAGGACAGTGTCATAGTCATCTTTGTGTCCTTAGCTCTTAGAAAAAAATGGTGGGCCCCATGGTGGGAGCTCAACAGAAGAATGAAGCAGGTCCTCTGAGGGCTAATATACCAGCTGGCAATCTCTGAGAATGCCCTGAGCATTTGAAATGCATCCCAAGGAGCAGCCTAAGTATTGCCGTAGACAATCAAGCTGGAATGTCATCTAGTCCAACCCCTTTTTTGTACGGCTGAGGTAACGGAAATACAGAGAGGTAAAGTGATTTGCCCAAGGACACAGTCAAGTCAACCACTAGGAAGCCTATATTCCCTTATTACTCGGGGTGGCTACTTGTTTCTGCTCCCTACCCTAACGGGATGTGGAGATAATGAAGTAAAAAAAGAAATATGAGCACATAAGCAAAAGAAATAGCAAATGATCCTTTTTCTTTTCTTAAGTAGGCTCCATACTCACTATGGAGTCCAACACAGGGCTCGAACTTACCTGAGATCAAGACCTGAGCTGAGATCAAGGGTCGGAACGCGTAACTGACTAAGCCACCAGGGCGCCCCTCAAATCCTTTTTACATAGCTTGTGGGCAGAATGAGAATTTACAGGAAGTGGGGATTTTTCATGAGATGGTGCGTGCATCCCAATCATTGTCTTCCCCAACCCCTCTTCCCTGCAAGCGGAGGAAACCCAAGTAGAGAAATGGTCCCGGGGTACTCCAATGCATGGTTAGTGCCACTTTCCGCCAATAGGTGGGACAGGTGAGGTGACACGCCCCAAGCTAGCCTCCCCTGCCCTGGCAGTCAGCCCGTAGTCCAAAGTGACCCTGGTGATCTGATGGTCAGGGTTTGGGCTGATGAATGCATGGTGCAGGGCAAGGGGAATGTGGCCCAGTCCCCCCTGCCAGACACACAATGCACACTCACACCCGATGCCCACAGAGCAGTAATGGCGTCACCTCTGGTGGGAGCTGCCGTCCAGCCCTCATTGACCATGAGGCCCATGGGGACAAGGGGCCCGCGCTGCCATGCCTGCTCTAGCTCAGCCTTTCTCTCCTCTCCTCGCTTTCAGGGAAGTGAGTATTCAAGACAGGTCTATAGGAGTTTCC
Organism: Crocuta crocuta; assembly: GCF_008692635.1. Classification (NCBI taxonomy): domain Eukaryota; kingdom Metazoa; phylum Chordata; class Mammalia; order Carnivora; family Hyaenidae; genus Crocuta; species Crocuta crocuta. Next base: position 3,079,746 of record NW_027532426.1, on the reverse strand, counting down.
GGGCTGATGAGAAGTGTCTAGATACATTGATTCAATCAAGCAGCCCCTGCCCAGGAGCCCAGCAGGAGGTCCGGAAAGCTCAGGCTGCTGCTGCTCCCCTCCTCCCCACCTCAGAACAGAAGCAAAGAGGCCACGTGACCGATGCACCCTCTCCTGTGCAGGAGTGGGGGTGAGGGCCAGTCCAAGGGGCAGGGAGTCTGATCAAGAGCGGAAGCAGCTCAGTACTCACCATCTCCTCCTGCATAGGGATTCAACTTGGTGTCATCTTTAAAGAGAAGGAGAGAAGGCATACGATTAGTGGGATTATTTAGGTCCAGATGCGACCTTAAGGAGGTTTAGTCCAACCCTTCATTTAATTTTTTTTTAAGATTTTATTTTTAAGTAATCTCTGCACCCAAGGTGGGGCTCAAACCCACAACCCTGAAATGAAGAGTCGCATGCTCTACTGACTAAGCCAGCCATGCACCCCTACGCCCTCATTTTAGAGGCAAAGAAACGGAAGCACAGAGAGGGGAGGTGACTTGCTTAAAGTCACACAGCAGTGTAATGAGAAAAGTCCATGAACAAGCCGACTTTTCCTAGTCTTGTGTTCATTTATCCAAGCATATTAAGTATTTATTGGATGCTACTACTGAGGTGAGCACTGGGAATGGGCACTGGCGATAGACACGCTCTCTGCCCTCAGGGAGTTAGCAAGTGGGAGTGATGGAGTGACAATTAAAACCCAGCATAATGAATCTCTGACTGGGGGCCTCATCCAGACAAAGGATGTCAAGATGGAGGGGTGAGAGGTGGGCCTGGGGAAAAAGGGTTCCAGGCAGAGAAAAGAGCATGAGCAAAGGCCCAGAGTCAGCAAAATAAAAAGCAGTGCATTGTCACTGAAGGGTGGAGACGGTACGAGATAAGGCTGGGGGTGGGGGGGGTGGCTGCCTGCAAAGCCAGGGTGAGGACTTGTCACGTTCTCCTTCTCCTATGGGACACCGGGAAGCTGAGGAAGGGGTGCGTCACAAGTTCAGATCTGCTTGAAGGCCACACCCCTCCCCATGCACAACTTGAAGGACAGATTTCATGCCATCACCCTTTCTACACCGCAAGGTGTATGTCCTATGGTTTCCTACATAAGTTCCGATGGTTGACCGTTCTTCCCCAAAGATTCCTCTGAGGAGAGGAAACAAGAGTTGCACAGCAGGAGAATGCTCTAGAGGACCGAGGATTACTGCTTGAAGCACCGAAACGTGAAACAAACTGAATAATCTGCAGTGTGTGGCCTATAACGTACATCTCACTCCTCTTCCCCCTCCTGCGCCTCCATTGCCCATGTCATTTTAAAGGTTTTTACTGGGGGGCGTCTAGGAGGCTCAGTGGGTTAAGCATCGGACTCTTGATTTTGGCTCAGGTCATGATCTCGAGGCTCCTGAGTTCAAGCCCTGCATCAGAGTCTGTGCTGATCGTGCAAAGCCTGCTTAGGATTCTCTCTCTCCCTCTCTCTCTGCCCCTCCTCTGTTCTCTCTCTCTCTCTCTGAAAAGAAATAAACTCTTTTTTTATTTTTTTAAAAATATTTTTATTTATTTCTAGGAGAGAAAGAGAGAGAGAGAGACAGCGTGAGCAGGGGAGGGTCAGAAAGAGAGGGAGATACAGACTCTGAAATAGGCTCCAGGCTCTGAGCTGGCAGTCAGCACAGAGCCCGACGTGGGGCTCGAACCCACGAACCGCGAGATCATGACCTAAGCGAAAGTCGGACGCTTAACCGACTAAGCCACCCAGGCGCCCCTGAAAAGAAATAAACTTAAAAAAAATAAAATAGAAGCTTTTACTGGCTCCCCTTTGCTCACAGATGTTCAAGGCTCTTTACAATCTGTCCCCTCCCTTCTTTCCTCTTGTCTTTCACCATAACTCAATGCCATGGCAGTGGCCATAACGAGCTGCCCAAGGCTTCCCAGACCTTGGAGACCTCTCAGACCTCTGAGCCACTGCATCAGCTGTTCCTCCTACAGGGGATACCCTTCCTCCCCTTCACTATTCCTCTTTCAAAAGTCCCACCTTGGAAATGCCCTCTGTAAGCCTGGGATTCGCTCACACAGTGAAGGAGGGTCCCATTCTGTCTTTATGTGAAGTTTTGATATGTTGTTCATTGTGTAATTTTTGGCATTAATTTTGTTGTTGTTTTTTAATTTTAAACTTTTTATTAAAAATATTTCATGTTTATTTATTTTTGACAGAGACAGAGGACAGAGACTAGAGCATGAGCTGGGGAGAGGCAGAGAGAGGTGGAGACACAGAATCCGAAGCAGCTGCTTGCGACTCAGAGGTCCTTCTGGTTCACTTCGATGAGTGTGAGTGATGTTCGATTGCAAGCAAATCCAGCCCCCACACCTCCTGCCCCCCCGCCCTCTCTGCTCCTGTGCCTGGCTGGTGCCAGAGGGGTCCCCGCACCCTCCAGCAGCCCTGCTCCCACTAACGCCTCTGCTCCCCGCCTCTGCGCTGCCCCAGGTGGGTCCCTTTGGCTGTATCCCTTTCGTTCACATCTCCTTGTACCCCAAGATAGACTCCAACTCCTGGACAGGATCGCAACTTCCTGAGGGCAACCCGTTTCTTCCTTTTCCTTTTTCATTTAATACACTTAACACCCCCCGCCTCCCCACCCCCCAGCAGCAGCCAGGTGTTGCTCTCAACGCCTGCGTCTTACCCAGCTCCCTCCAGGCAACTTTAGAGTCATGGGAGTCACCCGATCTGCCTTGCTCGTTCATCCTTTGCTATATTTCTTCAGCCCCCTGAAATCCACAAAGACCTTTCAAACATCCTTTTGTTCAGCACCAAGAAAAGCAGTCGAGGGGCAAGACTGCTGCTTTGGAGCTGAATGAGACCTGTCTCCACCTCTTCCTGGCCGTGTGACCCTGAGCAAGTCACTGACCTCCCTGAACCTTAGTGTTTCTTCTATAACATGGGGATACAACATCATTAACGCGCAGGATTGTTAGAAGGACCGAGTGAGTATTCACGCCTGCACAGCGTTAGCACCCTACCTGGCACATGGTCAGGCCCCTCGACATGTTAGATCGCCTATCATTTTCTTCCCTTTCCTCTAGGACTCCCCTCTGGCCAGATCCACGTGTCTGGCTCTTCAGTTCTCCAGGCTGCAGTTAGAAAGCAGGCGCACCAGGGAAAGACCAATCCACCACTCACCTTTCACGTAACCCTGAGCAACCGACCTTGCCCTACGGGCCCTTTTCCACATCCACAAAATGGGACCGTGGCTGAAAAATCCTTTAAAACATTTGGCTCTTTCTTTTCTCCTTTCCTCTTTTCCGTTTGTCCTTTTCCTTTTATGTGGCTCCGTGGAGGCGGTAAGAGCCCACATCTTTCAGTTGGAGCTAAGGAAAAAGGGCTACACCCTAGACGTGATGTACTGAAAAAAGAGGAGGGAGGAATTTTTCGGTGGTGGCCAAAGAATCCCGGAGGGGCTTGCACAAGGCTTCCCCAGATGCTCTGTGGCACTTCTGGAAGCTTCAAGACCCTCAGGCCTGAGGATGGCAGAAGTCCCCGGGGACAGCCAGACCCTGAAGAGGCAGGCATGGGTCACCAGCAATCCTCTGGGACACAGCTGCCCCACTCTGACCCTCTGTCCACACAAAGTCGCAGGAGCAGGAAGCCAAGCCCCAGAACAGCTGAGGTCCACCACTCCGACCAAGCGAGGGTTCAGAGCCAGAAGCACCATGGGAGAGAAATTCGGCAATCTTTCTCTCACGTCTGAGTGTGCGGCCTGAGTTCACAGCTGCTGCAGGGGTGACAAGACCTCACGAGTTCTGCGAGCAGTGCTCCTGAGAGGAACTGAGGTGTAAGGTGTACTATATATAAAATACCTGGTGCGGGGCCGGGACCGTAATTTTCCCCTCGCCGCAGTGAATTCCATCCCACAGTCCTGACGTGCGCCAGCACAGTGGGTATGGAGTGTGGGCATGGAGTCCGCTTGTTCGAAACCTGGCTCTGCCTCTGCCCAGCAAGTGAGCCCAGCTCCCTGAGCCTCAGGTCCCTCATCTGAGAAAGTCAGGGTGATTCGTCTTGGCTGAGCTAATCCCTGGCAGGAGTAGCTGAGATGCCCCGGGGCGGTAGCCCTTCCCCATGGCTTCTTTCCCCGCCTGGGGGTCAGGCCTTACCTTCGGTGGTGAGGCTGTCGATGAAGAGGGAGGAGGAGGTGGTGGTGAGGGCTCCATCAAACGGGCTGAAGGAGTTATTGGGGGAGGATGAGTAGTGGCCCTCGTCCTGGAAGTCCTCACACGTCCTGCCCTCCGCCTGCAAGAGAGAACCAGTGCCGCCCTGGACAGATGCCTCACCGGCGGGCACGCTACACAGAAAAGAGCCCTCGCATGGGAGGAAGGATAGGGCACCTTCATCCCTCAGCGGCCAGAAAACAAGATTCCCATGCTTGGTTCAAGTGCAGTAAACTAACCAAAGCTGGGCCCTGAGTGCATTTAAGCCTTCCACTTTATCCTGGAAACGTCTTCTCTCCCAGGGCAATTTATCTGGCCGCTGCTTTGAATCCTTCCTCAAGGAAGGAGCTGAGATGCCAATCTTAAACAAATAAAGCAAATCTGTCAGAAGTGGGCCGCCAGACCAGGTTTTTTTTTTTTTTTTTAAGGCCTTAGAAAGCTCATCCAGGNCTCTCTGACCCTCCCCTGCTCACGCCGTCTCTCTCTCTCTCTCCTAGAAATAAAATAAAAATATTAAAAAAAAGAAAGAAAGCTCATCCAGGCTTACTAATAAAATAGGCGGTGGTGAGCGTACAGCCGTGGGGTTTGGGGGTTTATGTTTAAATGTGGGACCTTACTGGGGCACCTGGGTGGCTCAGCCAGTTGAGCGTCTGACTTCAGCTCAAGTCATGATCTTGCAGTTCATGGGTTCAAGCCCTACGGCAGGCTCTGTGCTGACAGCTCAGAGCCTGGAGCCTGCTTTGGATTCTGGATCTCTCTCTCTCTCTGCCCCCTCCCACTTGCACTGTCTCAATTTTTTTTTTTTTTAATGTAGGGCCTTGCACTTTCACTATCTCACCAGTTATGAGAGGCAGATCAAGTCGTTCTAACTCTCTATGCCTCAGTTTCCCGCTCTGAGCAGTAGGGAGCACCGGCCCCCAGCTCCTGGCGCTGTGGGGATGAAATCAGAGCAGGTGTAGGCACACGCAGGGAAGTGCTGGGCGCACACAGTGTGCTCACACTGCAAGAAGGCATAGGGAGAGAGGGAAAGGACCCATGGACGAATGGATCCGCCTGTGTGGGTGTAAGGCGTAAGAACAGGATGCTCCCACCCAGCATCAAAGCACTGAGTGTTCCAGAGAACTTCAGCAGTGAGGAGGAACCTGTGTGGGATTCCAAATAGGAGATCCCCTCCTCACTCCCAGAACGACAGCCTCTCCGAAGAGCCTGAGGTCTGGGGCCAGGGCAGCTGCTCCGAGAATGTCACCAGCCCCCCAGAGGACCCAGCTGTGGCCAACACTATGCCCAACATACCCTCCGCAAGCACCAAAACAACTCCTGGAGAGCTGCCCCCACAGGGCCAAGTCTCTAGAAGGGCTTTTCTCAGGGACCCACAGAACCCTCTAAAATCTCCCAAGTCTGGCCTAACTGGCTCAGAGTAGTCTGAGAGTCAAGTCCAAGATGGAGGGGAGAATTTCGCCAGGAGCCAAAGATGTCCTGTGAAGAGCTACATGGGGAGGGGTCTGCTAGCAGCCCTACCCTTCCCCACAACCCGGCTCACTTAAGCCTCTTACCTCCTGGGCACAGCCGTAAGCCAGCCACTCCTGGCGGTAGCGGTCAAAACCACTAGAGCACCTGCAGGGGGACCAAAAAGGAAGAGGTGTGAGGAGATTGACAGAGAAGCCCTCCTCTTCATTTCCTCCTGTTCAGTAGCAGCTCTCCGATGATGGCGAGGAGGGGGCTAACCTCCCAGGGCAGCGGTGATCCAGACCACCAGGCAGGTGTCCTCTCCCGCACCAGGCAGCTGTGGGATCAGGACTCAGACCCTTCTACCCCGACTACTCCTTCCCCAAAAGGAAGGGAAGGTGTCCGTGGCATCTCCACCCTCCTCCCTGACCCAGCTCCCCAGGACCAAGGCCACGTCTGCCCAGATGTGTGGGTATAGGGAGCTCGATGGACTGCATGACCTCAAATGAACTCTAAGGTCGCCTAGACTCTAGACGGCTATGAAACTGCTAAGAATTCAGGGAATTCACACCAATGCCTTCTGGAGAGAGTTTCACTCATTCACAGACAAAGCTCCTTTTCCTTTGTGGAGGGGCCTGAACTTGGCAAAGAGAGGCTGGGCTGAAGGTGGACCTCAGCAGGCTTTAGCCAATACCTCCCGTGTGATGACTAAAGGGCAGAAAGGAAGGTCCTGCCAGAGGCTAGGAAAGACTGAACTGGCCGACCAGTGTCCCAGGAGAGGACACTGTGCAGCTCAGCGGGGCTGGAAGATGCCAAGTGCTTCTCTAGGGAAGGGGTGGGGCTGTGAGGATGAACCAGAGAATGTTCTCCATGGCATCATGCTCAAATGGAAATTCTTCACTCTGGTGCCGGGGGAATCCACCTAGTCCTCCTCCAGCTCTGGGACATCTGCACGGGAAGAATCATGTCATGAGCTACCAGTGCTGAGAAAGAATCCATGGCTTGTTAATTTTCTTCACTAGCAACCGCCCACCCATCTGCCAGGGACCCAGCGAGACGGAGGATTTCCGAGAGCTGTCAGTCTTTCCCTCTGACGATGCCTCCTGGGGCTCCGAGCTGCACCTCTTG
>NW_027532426.1:3053276-3072660 GCF_008692635.1 Crocuta crocuta | reverse complement strand
AGCAGAACCCACCCCCCACCCACCCCACCCCACCCCCGCCACACACCTCCCCCAGGTTCTTTGTGCCCACTACTTTGAGACATGGATAGGGAGCTACTGGGGGCGGCCACGAAAGTTTCTTTCAAGCCAAACGAATTGATTCTTTCAAGGACTGAGCCTTTGATATAAGTCTAGGAGCATCACCTTCGAGGCCCCGAACCAACCAACCCAGATGCAGAGATGAAGGACATGAGGTATGGCCACTATTGGGCACCTCCTGAATGCCAAGTGCCGCCCCAGCCATATGCTGCGCCTGTAGCATTTATGGGACCCTCACAATGACACTGTAAAGCAAGGATTATGACTCCTCCTTCCTTGGGCCAAATCCTGCAGTTAAAGTCGTTTTAGAGACCAGAGGGGGCCCTTGGGGCGGGGGAGGGGTGATGTGAGATGAAAGGAAGACACCAGCCATGGTAAGTGAAATTATCTAAATCAGATCCAGCCCCAGTGCAAGGAGGGGCAGCTCTGGGAGGCTGCAGAAGGCAGAGTGGGTGGCGAGGAAGGGGAGGCTGAGAACCCACACAGTGATTGCAAGCAGCTGTTGGTGGGAGAGTCCATGGTGGCCGGCCCCTCGGCACCAGCCCTGCTCTCTGGCTCTGTAGGGACCTGAGTCAGCTCTCAGCTGGCGCTGAGGCTCCAGAGAGCTGGCAAGGAGGGGCCCATGCTGGGGTGAGCCCAGGCCCGTGGGCAGCTGGGGACAGGATTTCAGCACCACATCAGCCTTGATGGCTCTCTGATGGAACTTCTCTGTCCTATAGCTGACATAACCACAGCCAAGGCAGCGTCCACACCCAAGGCTTTGCCAGCCCCTAACCTGACCAACCCTCATGAAACTGTCGCACTCTCTGGGTTCGGGCGTATGTGTTCAACATGGATGTGTCAGTGGGAGGGCTTTGCTTTCGTGTGGCCCATTTTGAAGTTCTTAGGGCTCAGCTCTTGCTGGCTGCTGAGTCATGTGGTGGTGGCCCCAGGATTCCGGGGCTCATACCAGGTCATCTGGATTATCTCTCCACGCCAAGACAGTGGCTCCCAAACTTGAGAGTGCGCAAGACGGATCGTGCTGCAGAGCTGTTCTCCAGGTTCCCAACCTGGGGTCCACCCTGCGTACTCTCTGAGGCTCTAGGCCTTTCACGTAGAGGGCCCTGAACACTTCGCAAAAATGCTCTCTGGCGTTTGAGAAATTAAAATAATGGCGTGTTCCTCACCCCCATTCCTCTGGACCCCATAACCACATAACAACTGCCCATTTTACCGGGAAAACAAACTGAGGCCCCAAGACAGTGCATAAGAGCACACAGCTGGTTGGAAGGACATCCAGAAGCCCCTGTCCCCCTGGCCCCAGCTGTGTCTTGGGCTGGGCAGGTTGCCTGTGAAAGCGGCAGCTTCTATTTCTGCACTGGCCTGTTTGAAAGGACGAAAGGAAACACTGACGGATGCACGACAGCTGCATGGAACTCAGAGATACTGTAATTTGGCACTTTCAAGATGGCCTCATAGGGCTTCCCACTCTCATGAGAGCCCTGGTCCCCAAAGAAATTGTTTGTTTTGTTTTTTCCCTTCCTGCTATTTATTGATCTTGGACAGGAGAGCAGGGCTCAAGTTCGGAGTCTAATCTGCAAGGAAATGATTTCAGAACAAGGAGTGGAAGATGAGTGGGATTTAAGAAAGTTATCCCTCATTATTCCTCAGCCAGAATCTCATCCAGAATTTTCCCTGTTGCCAAAACCAAGCAAACACAGCTTTGTACCTTGCCCCAACTTTCCACAGATGCCTGCCATTTCCACACCCCTGATTCGCAGGAAACCCCATTACAGCCCAAGAAAGATCTTGAGGCGGTGTTTTGGGGGGCCACAGGACCCTCCTCCAATAGCAGTGGGTCTTTGGGGCTGGCGGCTCTCACACTTGTTTGCAGATGAGGCACCGTGTTAACATGGAGGCTCCTGGGCTTCTCTCCCAGAGATCCTGATGCAGGGGGCCTGGGGTAGGTCCCAGGAATCTGCATGCTCAACGCAAGACCTAGCTGGTTGTGGGATCCTCATCGCTGTGGACCGTTCTCTGAGAAGCCCTGTGCTAGGATGAACCAGCCCTTCCGAGTGTGAGGAGGGGCTGCCAGGGATGGAATCGCTGAATGATCTTCCAGAAATCTAGCATCACCACAGGAACCCTGCCGCACAGTCACCTTGATCGGGCCTCGGGGACAAACTCACTTCTGTGACGTTCTTGTCCTAAGCGGCACAGTGGGCTGGCTAGCGATACTCTCATGTTGGCACTGAGGCCCCAGGCGGGGGGGAGGGGCCGTGCCACCCTCTGCCCCTCCTCCAGTCCTCCTGGGGAGCCAGAGGGTCAGCCTGGCACAAACCTCTGGAGGACATGGCACCAGCTGCAGTTGAAGGTCAGCTCCGAGGACACACAGGCGTCACAGTTCCGATGCTGCAGGCAGGCTGCAAGAGAGAAGGCAGGTGACCCTCAGCATCAGGCCCTCCGCGGACTTCCAGAAGGTGCAACTTTCCCAAACACTGGGTCCTCATGGAACTATGGAGTCTAAGTAGCAGGGACCCTAGAGGTCATTAGTGCCACCCTCACTTGAGTCCAAGCCCTGATTCTTCCTTCTCGCCTTCCTTTTCCCCTGGCCTCTTTCTTTCTGTCACCCCAGGGGGTCAGGCCCGAGCCGGTGCTAGGGATTCTGCAGAAAGTCTTGGGCCTCCCAGTCGTATGCGGAGGCAGACACTAAACAGATAACCAAGCAGAAACAATTACATAATTATCATCGTGATGAGGTTTGTGAAAATTACAGGGTCCCCTAAGCACGTACAAAGGGATCTCACCTAGGCTGGGAAGTTATACTGCTGGGCGGTGGCCCATAATTACAGGGTTAAAAAGGACTCTTTTTTTTTTTTTTTCTGAGAAAGAGAGAGACAGCGTGAGCAGGGGAGGGTCAGAGAGAGAGGGAGACACAGATTCCGAAGCAGGCTCCAGGCTCCGAGCAGGCTGTCAGCACAGAGCCTGACACGGGGCTCAAACCCACGAACCGTGAGATAATGACCTGAACCAAAGTTGGACACTTAACTGAGCCACCCAGGCGCCCCGAAAATGACTCTTTTTCTTAATTGAGATCTATTTGACATATAACACTGCGTAGGTTTAAGGTGTATAACATATAGATTTGATACCTTTATGTTGCAATATGATTGGGATTGTAGCGGTAGCTACCACCGCTGCTACGTCACATGACAATTGTTTCTTCTCTTAGCGAGTTTAATGTTTATGAAACAGTTTTGTTGTCTCTAACCACAGGAAAGGGCTTTTAAGATGTTGTGGTTTGCTCCCCGTCCAGCGCTACCTGGGAGCACTCATTCCATGGTATTTGGTCCATGTGGAGGGATTGGTGCCTGAATCTTCTCCTGGTCCGTCTCTGCTTCCTCACTCGCCTCCTCCCAGGGAAGTCTGAACACTGAGTTTGTGGCGGTAAACAGACAATCCTTTTTTTTTTTTTTAAGTATAATTTATTTACTTTGAGAAAGAGAGAGAGCGAGTGCAAGTTGGGGAGAGGCAGAGAGAGGGAGAATCCCAAGCGGGCTCTGCTCTGTCAGCACTGAGCCCGACACGGGGCTCGAACTCACAAACCGCGAGATGATGACCTGAGCCCAGGTCGGATGCTCAACCCACTGAGCCACCCAGGTGCCCCTAAATCAGACATGCCTAATTCCATCCCTTTCTTCTCTCTCTCCTCTTGGAAGTGGGCCTCCCCGAGGGGGGCTGTGTGGCTATCTCTGCTCACTTGGGTTTACATCTTACTTGGAAAGTTACTTCACCCTCATTGTGCCTCAGTTTCTCATTTGTAAAAGAGGGATCCCGGTACCCTCTGCTTGGCAGACCTGCAGCAAGTATGGAATAAGGCCATACCCAAAGAGGGTCTGTCACAGTGCCGGCCACGTGGCCAGCCCTGTGAATGCTGCTTGTTACTGACTCTGGTCTTATTCATTCCCCTCAGTGGACCTACTAGGTATTCATCCACTCATGCATGCATTCATTCATTCTTTCAACAAATATTTACTGAGCGCCTACCACGGGCCGGGCACTGTCCCGGCTGCTGGAGATGCCTGCATGGACCCTGCAGGCGAGTGGAGGAGACAGCCAACACACACACAAACAAGGGGGCGCCTGGGGGGCTCAGTCAGTTGAGCCTCCAACTTGGGCTCAGGTCATTATCTCACGGCTCCTAAGTTCGAGCCCCGTGTCAGGCTCTGTGCTGACGGCACAGAGGCTGGAGCCTGCTTCAGGTTCTGTGTGTCTGTCACTCTCTGACCCTCCCCCTGCTCACTCTCTCTCTCTCTCTCAAAAATAAATAAGCATTAAAAAACAAATACACAGACAATGAAGTGTACATAGGTTTCCAGTGGGCTGTGAAAAAAAGTGGCACCGGACAGAGAGGCAGAATGAAAGTGGGGATGCATTCTAGTCAGGGAGGCTGGTAAAGGGCCCTCTGAGGAGAGGTGGTGTAGGCAGAGGCTGGGAGAAGGCAGGAAGCAAGCCTGGCAGCTCTCCTGGAGGAGGAGGAGTCCAAGCAGAAGAGTCCCTGCACACAGAGGCCTGGGAGGAGCGTGTTGTAACTGGGTTCTAGACAGCGGCCGGGACGCTAACAGGCTGGGCAGAACAGACAAGCTGAGGATGATAGGAATGAGGAGGAGCGACAGCTGGGGCCTGGNAATTTTTTTTAATGTCTTTATTTTATTTTGAGAGACAGAGAGTGAGCGGAGCAGGGGAAGAGAGAGAGGGAAACACAGAATCTGAAGTAGGCTCCAGGCTCTGAGCTGTCAGCACAGAGCCCAACATGGGGCTCGAACCCACGGACTGTGAGATCATGACCTGAGCCGAAGTCGGACGCTTAACCGACTGAGCTACCCAGGTGCCCCGAGTCTGTGCATTTTATGACAAGGAAAGCCAGGCCCTCACCCAGAATAACTGTGCATAATCGAAAGGCTCATCTGATGAGCATCCAAACAGAACACACCGATAGGAGGAAGAAGTGACAACTAACTCAGAAAAATTGACCACACATTCAATAAACATCACACACGTTTGACTCTACTGTAATCCATTAATTAGGGAGCCAGTTTGCTTTCCATGGGCCCCCAACAAGATGGTGGCTGGCAACCAGCCCTTGGTGAGAGAGAGCAAAGCTGCTGTGGGCAAAGTGTGGTCACCTTCAGTCACTATGGGAGGGACTGGCTGTAGGTGGCACTGTGTCCTTTCAAAAGAATGAGAGCTCTCTGGCTGCTTTGTTCCCTGGTGTATCCAGAGGTTCTAGAATAGCAGCCGGCACGTGGTAGTCAGTTTACAAATGTTTATGGAATTTGATGTATTGATGCTTCTGTTATCCCCATTTTACAGAGGAGGGAACGGAGAGGCTCAGAGAGAGCCACGGAGCTATGAGATCTCAGCTATGAGCAGATCTGGGTTTGAACTGAGGTCTGTGTGAGCCAAAAGCCTGAGCTCTTGGCCTTGAGATCCCGCTGGGGGTTTCCCTGCCTCCGCTCCCACCCTTTGGTCCATGCCACGTTTTCATGAGTGTCTCTTCCAGACAAGGGACTGCCTGGAACGATCACAGAGCACTGTGGCTTAGAGACAACCCATCCATACCTCTAGAAGCATCTTGGCTAAGTCCTTCTCCACCTGAAGGTAAAAGAGACTTCTTGTACCGGGGCACGTGGTTTTCTCAGGACCAAGGTAACCAGCCTTCCAGGGGTTCAAATCACAGCCTTGGTAGCGCTGCCCCCTCCCCTGGTAGCTGCCTGCTCATTCCCAGTGACTCCAAAGGGCCCTTGAAAGGCTCTAGTCAAAAAAACCCCGGGAGCTTCGGTGAGGTATGCGTAAAACCCACTGACCTTTAATTCTCATCTGCATTTCAGATGTCCCGTGTGCTATTAAATGCTCACAAAATTCACCGGAGGGGTGAGAAGTGGCTGAAATGTACAGACAGTGCCCCAGAAACGTATTCCCAGGACGGTTCACTTCCGCCCAGGCAGTTACCCTGCCCTTGGGTGTCCTTGCTCCTAAGTGAAGTTTATTCAAGTGCTAGGACTGAGGTTTGCTCTCAGCGTCCTTGAGGAGCCCCTGGTTCTCAGGCCCCACGTCTTTCCTGCCAGGAAAGAGCTCAAGGGGGGACAGGGTGGCGCTGTGACCTGCAAGTGGTCCTGGTCCTGTGACCCTGTGGTGTCTGTGTCCTTCCTCTTTTCCAGGGGAAGACACCGACTGAGCCCAAATAAACATTAAAAAAAATAAATAAAAATGCAAGAACAGGGGGCACCTGGGCATTTGGGCATCTGGCTCTTGATCTCGGCTCAGGTCATGATCTCACAGTTTGTGAGTTTGAGCCCCACGTTGGACTCCAGCCTGCTTGAGATTCTCTCTGTCTCTCTGCCCTTCCCCAACTCATACTCTCTCTGTCTCTCTCAAAATAAATAAGTAAACTTTTTATTTTTTTTAATTTTTTTTAAATTTTTTTTTAATTTTTAATGTTTTATTTATTTCTAGGAGAGAGAGAGAGACAGCGTGAGCAGGGGAGGGTCAGAGAGAGAGGGAGTCACAGACTGAAGCAGGCTCCAGGCTCTGAGCTGGCAGTCAGCACAGAGCCCGACGCGGGGCTCGAACCCACGAACCGCGAGATCATGACCTAAGCGAAAGTCGGACGCTTAACTGACTAAGCCACCCAGGCGCCCCATAAGTAAACTTTTAAAAAAAAAAAAGTTTATCCATTTTTTGAGAGAGAGACAGAGCACAAGCAGGGGAGGGGCAGAGAGAGACGGAGACAGAGAATCCGAAGCAGGCTCCAGGCTCTGAGCTGTCAGCACAGAGCCTAATGCAGGGCCCGAACCCGCAAACCATGAGATCATGACCTGAGCTGAAGTCAGATGGCTTAACCGACTAAGCCACCCAGGTGCCCCAAAATAAATAAATAAACTTTAAAATAAAATGCAAGAACAGGAGAGCTGTCCTCTCCCTCTCTCTCCCCAGCTTCCCTGACCATATCCTGAAGAACATCTAACCCTGATCCTGTGGGGTCAGCAGCAGCTGGGGCCTCAGGCACAGTGTGCCTTCGAGTGAAGGTGAGTAGGGTGCAGGGTGAGTGGGGTGTGGGGGGCAGAGGGCCTGGCCGTGGCTCTTGAAGGGCTTCAGGAGAAATTGCTTTATTGCCTCCTGCCTGTGAACCCCACCCCCATAACCCCTCCTCTAAGGAAACTGCAACAAAAAATTTAAGGGCCGATCCACTCAGTTCCTGGATTACCTTTCCTGGGGGCTCAGTCTAAAAATTCTGGGAGGTATACCTTTCCTGGGTTTAACTGTGTGTTAGTAACAACAGCGGTCACGTGTCAAGTACAAACCACACCCCAGGTCTGGGATGTGCCAGTTAGTGTCAGAGCTGCCATTCATTCATGTCCTCAACGCTCCCTACTGTGGTTCTCACCCTTCCATAGCTCTGGGAGGGTGGCAGTGCCAGGCCCAGGTGACAAACGAGAAATGGCAGCCCCGAGAAATTAGGTGGCCATATCCACCCAGGGGTCAGTGGTGGGCCTGGCAATGGAGCCCCAGATCGTTTGACTATAATGCTCTTTGCAGGACAGCGGGAATGACCCCTACTCACTTGGCAGTGGGGTGAACTCCACAGCTGACGTGCTGGTGACCTTGCTGGGGTCCAGCTCCACACGGTGGTATTCGAAGATGGTCCTCCGCCGAGATTCTGAAACAGAGGCAGAGCCTGTCATCGGGGGCGCCTCTTGGCCGGACGGTGGGGGCAAGAGATTGCAGCGAGTGGAACAGAGAGTCGGTAGGCAGCCACTGAAGGCAGGGATAAACTCATCAACCTGGGACAATGACGTTGAGGCTGCAGGGAGACTGGAAGACAAGAATTGACTCTGAGAGGGGAGCTTTGTATGGTAAGAAGGTTAAACTGCTCAACGCAGAGTCCCGGCCACTGCTGAGGTCAGGACCTAGGAGCTCCCATGCTGCTGCATGGCTCTGTGCCTTCACAGCTGCTGTTCCCTTGGTCCATAATGTTCTTCCATCCCTTCTCTCCTGGTCTAGCTCAACCTTCCAGATCCAGCTCAGGGCCACTTGCTTAGAGCAGCCTTCCTTAGCCAGCTGCCTCCTCTTCTCCCTTCAGGCCAGGTACCCAGCTCCCACTGCACCCACCATATTGTGTGGTCATTAGGGTCTATTTGGAGGGTGGGGCCGTTAGGCTGTGAGCATCTGCTCCTGAACCTGACCCACAGCCAGCTCTCTGCGAACACCTGCAGATGCACAGGCCGAACTTGGAGAAACTGTTCTCTCCTGGATGGAAGTCAGAGCGAGGTTCGGGGTCTGGGGCTTGGCTTATGTCCTGCCTCAGTCCTGGCAGGAACTCCCTACAGGACATCAGAGTCAAGAGGCCTGAGTTCTGATTCCGATTCTGCTCCCCTTCTTAGGGCCTCAGTGTCTCATCTGTGATGTTGGAAAGAAGAAACACCTGCCACAACACCCTTGTGGGGACAAAAGTGGAATTGTAGATGAACTGACTTCTCCTGAAATGACAATCTGTGATTGTGACAATCTGTGATGTTTCCCACCACATCCCCTCACGCACCCAAGAACCATGACTTGGGGGTGATTTCCTGAGGCTCTGAAAGGCAGCCAGGTAGCCGCTGAGCTTTGTGAATGAGTTTCCCTATAAGGAGAAGGGACTGCATAGCGTTTGGTCTGCCCTGAAGCTACCATCTTCCTCCAAGACCCTGCCTCCCTGGCTACACAGTGATTGGTCCAGGGCTGGGCATCAGATACAAGCTGGCCAATCAGAGACCTTCCCTGGGACTGTTCAACTAGAACCAAAAGACCCTTTACTTTCTAGTAATGAAGCTGAGAAAAATGCATGCTCCGAGTCCGTGAATGACCACAGGTCCCATGAAGCAGGAAGTACTGGGGGCTTTCCAGGCTCTGGTGTCCCAGGACCTGCCCTATCCCCTGTCCCCCTGGCTATCAATTCTTCCTTTGGTTCTTTGCGCTATTTCATATCCCCTTTTCCACTTAAGCTAGTTTGAGCTGGGTTTTTGTTACTAGAAACCCAGAACAGGCAAGGATATATGTTTCTCTCTCAGTTGAGCATCTCAGCTCTCAGCATCCTGTGCAATGGCTGGGTGTCCTACCCCCCCCACCCCCTCCTGAATAAAGAATCCAGGGGAGCATCTGCTGCCTGAAAGAACATCTCATCTACGTTTTTATCATTGGTTAATCCCAATCTTGGAATCAATGTCTCCTACTCAACCCAGGATTGAACCCCCAGTTTGTCTGGTGCTAAAACACACTGTCTTTCTATGACCCCACACTGCTCTGCAGCAGAGAAATGATGGACCCCTCAGCCCCTGAAACATTCCCAACTGCAGAATGTCCTGGAAACATTCTCTGCAATGAAGGAGTCTTGACTTGCGGCATTTGCTGCTTTCTATGGTGCAAATACTTCCCATGCTGATTCCGCGCTACCAATTTGGCGTCATTGAACACAGAATTGGGAAGAGATGTGGCCACTCTGCTCTTGTGACTCTGCACAAGGGTCTCCAGCACACCGTGGTTCAGGGTTTCTTTTGTTTTTCTTTTTTAATGTTTATTTATTTTTGAGAGAGAGAGAGAGCAGGATAGGGGAAGGGGCAGAGAAAGAGGGAGACACAGAATCCAAAGCAGGCTCCAGGCTCTGAGCTGCCAGCACAGAGCCCAACGTGGGGCTCGAACCCACTTCATCTCATCACACAGGCATTTTATCACCTTACAGCCTCACAAGAAGGAGGGTGAGTATAGTACAATAAGATATTTTGAGAGGGGCCACATTCATATAACTTTTATGACATTACATTGTTACAATTGCTCTATTTTATTACTAGTGTTGTTAATCTCTCACTGTGATTAACTTAGAAATTAACTTTATCATAGGTTAGATGTGTATAGGAAAAAACATAGTATATATATAAGCTTCAGCACCACTCCGCGGTTTCAGGCATCCACGGGGGATCTTGGAACATGTTCCCTTGGATAAGGGGTGTGGGGAGGGGGAGACTACTGGATTTGTACTTCTAAAAGAGTAGAAGGGAAGCATTTACAATGTTTCTTTAAGAATAAATAATCAAGGGGTGCCTGGGTGGCTTAGTCGGTTAAGCATCCAACTTCGGCTCAGGTCATGATCTTGCGGTTTGTGGGTTTAAGCGCAGTGTCGGGCTCTGTGCTGACAGCCTAGAGCCTGGAGCCTGTTTGGATTCTGTGTCTCCCTTTCTCTCTGTCCCTCCTCTGCTCGCTCAATCTCTCTCACAAAAAAAAATAAACATTAAAAAAATGTTTAGGGGTGCCTGGGTGGTTCCATCAGTTGTGTTCGACTCTTGATTTCGGCTCAGGTCATGATCTCACAGTTTGTGGGTTCGAGCCCCACATCAGGGGCTGCTGTCTGTGTGGAGCCCGCTTCAGATCTTGTCTCCCTTTCTCTCTGCCCCTCCCCATTTGTGTTCTCTCTCTCTCAAAAATAAATAAGTAAAAATTTTAAAAGTTTTAAATAAATAATCAAGCCAACATCCCAAAGATGGAGGAATTATGTGCTTACTTTTCTTCTAAACAGCCCTAAGTCTGAGAGAGAAGCGGCCAAGAGGCAAGCCTCATAAATATCAGGCAGTCACTGCCCAACGTCTACAGGGTTACCAAGGTCTTAGAGAGAAGAGAGCCCTCCATCAAAAGCCAAGTTCACAGAGCACCGTGTGTGTTCGCGCACACACAGATTGTTTTCCGTACAAGAAAGGCCCATTGCCAAGCAGGAATGGGGTCTGAAGGAAGACACTGCGATGAGGAATGGCACCTTTCTGTAACTCATCTGCTCTGATGAGACACCAGTTTTCAATCCGTACAAAGGCCGATATGTGCTGCAGGGCCTAGGAGATGTGGGACATCTAGATGGGGGACACCGAGGCAACCCTCCACAGCTCCATCCCACCCGCCACCCCCAAGGGCCATCTCTCCTTCTGAAAAATCATCCCTTTTAGCACTAAAATGTAATAGGGAGGAAAAAGTGAAATTCCAGGTCTTCCAAGGAGCCTGAGACCATGGGGTCTAGAGTCTATGTAAACATTTCTTCTTTTATCCACTTCCTCCTTCAAGGCACAGCTCAAAGGACATACTTTCCTTGAAGGCTTCTCCACCCTCCTTGGGCAAAGTTGGCGGCCTATCTTCTGAGCTTCACAGCCTCCTGTACAATGTCTGGTGTCACCTGTTACACTGCTCCATCAATATCAACTCTGCTGGCCACCTGCCCCACCAGGCTGTGAGCTCCCCCAGGGCAGAGCCTGCTAGTTATTTGTGTCTGTGCCCCAGCCTCTAGCACCGGGCCCTGCATGTAACAGGGCCTCAAGATGTGAGTGTGAATGAATGGATGGATTATAGGTAGCCACAAAAACCTCAGCAACTTATTATAACTTCAGCACACAGCCCAAAGGAAGAACGCCCTTCCTCCCCAGCCCACCACAGGCTATGGTTTTTCCCAAAAGGACGGCCCCCAATGGGCTGCAGAAAGCCAGACATGCCCCTTGCTAACTTAGAGCTCCAAGCAGAGGGAGAGCTGGCTTTCAGCATTTCTCCACCTGCAAGGATGTAGGGAAGAGCTTGCCCCCAGGGTCAGAAGGAAGGCGAAAGGGAGGGACCGACGGAGCCAAGGTTGGGCAAAATGGAGACATGAACTTGTCAAGGCGCCCAGTTCAGGGGTAGAGACAGACGGGCCAGGGAAGGTGAGGCTCCCAGCAAACTCACACCAGAGTCTAGGGATGAGTCTCCCCACCACGTGGGTTGGGGAACAGAGTTGAGGATGTGCTTCAAGTGAGGATGCAACCAGACAGGGTCAGATGCCCTGCAAAACCTGACACAGCCCTACCCCAAGGCAGGGGAGATGAGTGTGGTAGGAAGGGGAAAGAGGGTGGGTGTGCGGAAATATATCTCTGATTAAAACTATTTGCTCATTTCAACCGCCAACTTGTGCTTGGTTGAGTGTATGGCTTTGGGAATATTTTTATTGCTCTGTAAACAGAACTCTTAATATCCCCGCCTGAGTTATTTGCTTTTGGATTAGCTCGCCAACATCTGGGGCTCACCCAAGGACGATGACGTCCATCTGTATGACCAACAGATCCTTCCAGAACCAAGACAGAGGCCATCCCAAAGCCACATTTCTGGCAGCTCGAGACATTCTGCTTTATCTCCATTTCCACTCATCAAAGATTCAGGAGGTGCTAGGGTCCAGACACAGAAAGCCTGCCTGCCCAAACAAGAAATTAAAAAAATTCTTTTTTTTTGTTTTAATGTTTATTTTTGAGACAGAGACACAGAGCACAGCAGGGGAGGGGCAGAGAGAGAGGGAGACCTAGAGTCTGAAGCCCCCTCCAGGCTCTGAGCTGTCAGCACAGAGCTCAATGCAGGGCTTGAACCCACAAACAGGGAGATCATGACCTGAGCCAAAGTTTGGATGCTTAACTGACTGAGCCACCCAGGCGCCCCAACAAGAAATGATAATGGCTCAAAGGAGAGGTTTGCGTGTCCCACTTTGTTTCCAAACAAGACACCAGTGGGGAAGGGCTGGGTCTGTCAGAAGAGATCAGACTGACAAATCTGGTCACTAACTGCCCTCCAGACGGGTGGTCACAATATAACAAGTATAAGATGGCGGTTCCAGAAAAAGCTTTCACTTGCTCGTTCATGTCTTTCTTTGCTCATTTGATTATTCATTCAATAATCATAAATCGAGCCCTAGGAGGGGACCGCCAGAGGTAAACACGAAGGAGCAGGACCACAGTGTGGAGCCCTTAATAATGAAATCCTCATTAACTGATTCCACTAGTTCCAAATCTCCCTCAGTTTTGACATGGCTATACTTAAGATGCTTTTATACTGTCCATGAAAGAAAGAGGTTCTTTTTTTTTTTTTAATTTATTTCTAGAAGAGAGAGAGAGAGAGAGAGACAGCATGAGCAGGGGAGGGTCAGAGAGAGAGGGAGTCACAGACTGAAACAGGCTCCAGGCTCTGAGCTGGCAGTCAGCACAGAGCCCGACGCGGGGCTCGAACCCACGAACCGCGAGATCATGACCTAAGCGAAAGTCGGACGCTTAACCGACTAAGCCACCCAGGCGCCCCAAAAGAAAGAGGTTCCTGCAGTCAAATAAAGAGCATATAAGCTACCCTGTGTGCTTTGGTGCAAAATGCTGCTAATTGCACATAGATCTTTGTATCAGGCATGTTCTGCCAATTCTCTGAGGCAAAGCCAATGTAGCAGTTTATACAAGTAATGGTAAGAAAAACCCTGGCCGCTTGCAGCACCTCCTTCCCTCAATCCCAGGAGTGAGACTGCTCTGAATTCCCTCCATCCTCAGGTAAGGGTGGGAGGAAAGTGTTTGGAGCCTGGGGAAGGAGACAGTCCCCCAGACTAGGTTCAGTGGCTGGAGGGTTCTAGAATAGTGGGGAAACCAAACTTCACTTCTCAGGGCACTCCAGGCAGGCAGGAGCTAGGGTTCAAGGACAGGGATACCGTCCATTCTGGTGGGGCTACCCATGGTGGGCTTGGACAGTGGGAATATCCATGGTGATTACGAGAGCTACAGACCAGAGAGCTGTCCCCGACTCTGTGTCTCATTTAAGCCATGGTTATGTGGGATTTACTGGTATTCACAGCTCAGCGTAAGCCAAACTAATTCTCTACTCGTGGGTGGAATAGTGGACCCGGAGGAATCTGACCTCTCAGCCACATAAAATCCATCACTCCCCAAAGCAGAGGTAGTGGCTCTTTAAAAGCTCCATGAAGGCCATGGATGCTGTCCCAGAAAAAAATGCATGCATACGAATATGCCCCACCCACACCTCAATATTCCTCTTCACGTCCATGCCTGGAGCCCAGGCTAAAAACCTCCGGTAGACAGAGATGCAACTAATTCCCAAAGTACTCACTCCCCACTGCAAGTGGCATCAGACTCCTCCTGTTCTCACCTGGGGTCACCAGAGAGCAGGGGACAAGATCCCTGTGGCACTATTCCCTTCGGTGACACTCGTTCTTGTGCACTTTCTCATTTTTTGAGTGCCTGGCCCGCCTCAGGCCCCGGCTAGGCGCTGGGGAGAAGATGCCTGAGGAAATCATGAGTTCTGCTGCGTGGAGAACTGAGTGGACCAGTGGATGAGGAGAATTTTGCCAAGTGGCAAAAGAGTTGAAATGGGGGGCATGGCATACAATGAACTGAGTACTAGAGATGTGGACAGCCCTTGGCGTGTTTGGGGAACAGGACATGCAGACCGGTGATGCGCTGACAGAGAGTGGTAGGTGATGGGAGGGTCTGGAGATAAGCCTATAAAGGTAGGCTGGGCCAGCTGCATGGGGCCTTGAATGCCACACCCAGGATTTTGACTTCATGCCGCAGGCAATGAGGAGCCACAGAATGACATGATCAGACCTGGCAGTGACGAGAAGGAATGGGGGGCAGAGGGAAGGGGACGAGGGGCTGGGAGCTGCAGGGCAGTGTCTGCGGGGTCAGGGGCCAGCTTTCCCTGGCGGATGGACCTCACACCGCAGCAAACAGTGCCTGGAGCCCCGAATCCAGCAGCTCCCACATCAGAGCCCTGCCTCCTGTTGTGTCAGGTGGACTGGGCTTCCTCCCGCCTCCCCACATCTCCCTGGCTTGCTCTAAAACAGCCTTACATTCCAGAATCACAGAGAAACCTCAGATGCAGACACTCCCTGGGGAATCTGACTTCCTCTAATTCACCCTCATACAACAGCTGGATCCAACACACATTTCCTGAGACTACGCCTGCCCACAACACCCCGTGAGGGGGGCACCAATGAGGCAGATGGGGTTCAGTAATGCACGTGGCCGGGGGGGACCCGGACACTAAGAACCACCCTTCCTGCAAAACAGCCTGGGATGCATGGGCGTTCTGGGGAACTAAGGAGGAAAGGACTCACCCCTTCGGTTGGAATGGGGGTGGATTAGACTTAGAAAGTCTCAATGGTCGATCCAGGGTTTAAGAAAAACAGAAGATCTGGGCTTCAGGTCTCTCTCAGAGCCGTGTGACCACAAGCAAGTCACTTCACGTCTCTGAGCCTCTGTCCTCGTTTACAAAGTACAGACCTCACTTACAGTGTTGGAAGTATGACCACATAAGATTTTGTAAAGGTCAGGGGCGTCCAGGTGGCTCAGTTGGTTGAGCGTCTAACTTCGGCTTGGGTCATGATCTCACAGTTCAAGGGTATGAGCCCCGCATCGGGCTCTGTGTGGGCTCAGAGCCTGAATTCTGTCTCTGTCTCTCTCTGCCCCTCCCCCTCTCATGCTCTATCTCTCTCAAAAATAAATAAAACATTTAAAAAAAAAGATTCTGCAAATCTCAGAGCCTGGGATGGGATTATAACCAGTGTGGTGCTCAGGCAGCCTCTGACATGGCCCTCAGTGGCCCTACCTCCTGATGTTGACACCCTGTGGAATCCTGTCCTGAGTGTGGGCTGGACCTAGTGACTTGCTTCTAACCAGTGGAATATGGCAAAGCGATGGGATGGCGCTTCTAAGATTAGGTTACAAAACAACTGGCCTCTGTCTTGCTCACCCTCTACTTCTCTCTTGTTTGCCTGCCCTGATGGAAGCCAGGTGCGATGTTATGAGCTGTCCTATGGGGAGGTCCACGTGTCAGGAACCGAGGGGGGCGCTCCTCAAGGAAGTGAACCCTGATAACAATCATGTGAGAGCTCTTGGATGCAGACCCTCACCCCAATCAGTTGTTGAGAGGATTGTAACCTGGCAAGCACTTTGCTTCCTGATCCACAGAAACTCTGGGAAAATGTTCGTGTGTTTGTTTTTTAAGTTGCCGTTTCAGGATAATTTGTTACATAGCAATAGCTAACTAATACAATCAGAGTGATAGGGAAACTATTAAGCAAGGAGCTCAGTACATGTGCTGCCCAACCTGTTAGAGAAGATGCTGCCTGGAGCACTGGGGTGGGGGCGTGGTGAGCTGCTTGCTAGCGTCCTGGGTGTTCAGGGAAGGTCAGGACAGGCAGACAGAGTAGTGGGAATTTATCCTATGGAAATACTCACAAAGAGGCACAAAAATAGCTGTTTGCAAGGATATTCACTGAAGCATTATTTGTTGTAGCAAAATATTGGAAACTGTAAAACCTATGTCCAGGGGATTGGCTAAATTAAGGTACATCCATGCAACAGGCTATCAAGTAGCCATTAAAAAGAATGAGGTACGGGCTGATACGGAAGGATAGGCACGATATACTTTGTTCAAGTACAGAAAAGTGGCATCATATGCCATCTTTTGTGTTAAATACCCAAACATATACTTACCTATAGGCTTATAGCTCTAGAAATAACCTGGTAGCCCTTGGTTGCCTTCAGGAAGGGAAACTGGGGGCCAGGGTCAGGGATGGGAGAGAAACCCATTTTTTTAATACCCCCTTTTGTATCTTTTGAGTTTTAGACCAGATGCACTTATTCATGAAAAAAATTATATCATTTTATAGATTACAATAAAGGGGAGCATTCATAAAGAACAGAATGGTAATTCATGTTAATGGCAAAAATCTCCGAGGTGATATGCAAGGGCAAACAGCCACCATAGCATGTGACTTTTTGCTGCTCGTTAGACAGAAGTCACCCACAAGTGCTGTGGTCGCAGCATCTGACCTGTGACACACCAGCATCAGGATATCACGTGCTCCTCTTTCTGCACTGTCTGCTACTGTACCAGAGGTCTGGCTGGGTTATAAAATAGTGAGTTGTGTAACAAAGACTGGCAGAGGAAGATATTCGAATACAGGACTCACAGGCTCAATGCGCCAGACATCGGGCCAGACACTCCTTGGACATCCCTGTGTTCATTTTCACAGTAACTGTAGGAAGCATGAACCACTTCTATCCACAATTACCAACAGAGAAATAAACTCTAAGAGGCTAAGTGACTTGCCAGGGGTCAGATGCTCACGGAGAATTAGGTCTATAATCCACACTTGCAACTCCAGAGCCACGCCCCTAACACTCTACTCATAACCTTGAACATGGGAGGTGCTAGATAGACTTCTAACATGAGCCTGAGTCCCCGCCCTCCGGTTTCTGTTAAGGACAGAAGCTCTGCTCAGATGATAAAACCCACCCCACCCCCACATGTCTTCCTCTTCACTGTATCTCAACAGCAGCCAGAACACAGTGGTCTAATGTACTGTAGGAACTCAGAACATGTGTATTGATTGAACTCAAGCAACAGACATAAGTAAATAATGCTTCCTCTGAGTTCCTAGAAAGGTAGTGCCATGCCCGTCTACAGGAGAGTACTTCGGTGTCTCCCAAGCACATCCTCTCACCCAGCCTGAGGTGGCTAGGGTGGAGTTCGGGGTGTCCCTCGGTCCCATCAAGCACAGGAAGGGATAGAGGAGAGGAGACACGGGTCTGCTCCTCTTTGGGGTCCTGGAGGTTAGACAGGGGGACTTTTGCATACACAACACAGCAGAAGAGGTCAGGTTCAAAAGACTCTGAACTAAGGGTCCAGAAGCAATGGACAGTGTGCCTACTCCCCAAGAAGTGTGAGCTCAAGACCCTCATGGGGGTGAGCAGGGGCTTACAAGCAGGAGAGAAAGAGCTGTGCTCTCCAAAAATATCAGAACTGGAGGAGGACCAGGAAGGAAAAAGCACTGTTCCAGCTATATCCCCATTTTACAGATGAGGCAACTGAGGCTAGAGAGATGTGATTTCCTGAAGTACAGAGAGTGGACGACCATGGCTGAGACTGGCTTCCTTCCCCTGAGTCCCCTGTGATGCTCCTGTCTCATGGGGTGAGGATGCAATCATGGTTGTTTTCTGCAAGGACTCGAAAACCCTAATCTGGTGTCTCCGGAGAATTTCTAAGTGTACAGGGGGCGGAGTGGCTCCCCTTCCCCTACAAAACCAGAGCAGCGCCTCCCACTGGAGATTTCATTGGGAAAAAAAAACGGTTCCTCTGCTTTAACGAAGAGAAGTTGGAACTCATTATGCTCCATCTTCCTTTGGAGCCCGTTCAGCATCCAGCTATCCATCCACCTCCACCACTGCCAATCCCTCCCCCCCGCCCCAAACCCAGGCTGGGTCAGTCAGAGCTCAGTCCAAGCCCGCCGAGACCTCCGCCGGACCCCTGGGGACTCACCTGGTACATCCGGGGACGGGTTGAGAATCATGAAGGCGTCTGACAGGCCTGCTTTGACAGGGTGCTGGGAGGAGCTGATTTCCAGGACAGACATAGGGATCTGCAGCGGGGGAGAAGAGGCTCCACCTACCCCTCCAAACACCCTTGGGCCAGCCTAGACGTCCCCTCTGAGTTCCAGACCCATCTGCCTGCTCTGCAGCATCTTTTGGAGGACTCAAGCACAGCTCAAATCCAGTGGCCCCCATCCAAATTGCAAGTCCACTCCAACTATCTCCAGCACGTTTCCTTTTTCTTTGCTCTACCTCCACGCAGGCCAGAAACCTGGGAGTCACTCTTCCTTTCATCTCCACCCTCTTCCACCTCACACATCTCTGAACCCTCTTAATCAGCCTGCTAACTGGCTCTTAAATCTGTCTAGTTCTCTCCATCTTACCCTACCCTACTCCAAGCTGGCAACACCTCTCTCTCCAAAACCATCTCCCAACCCTCCCTCTGAGCCACCAACAACCCGTTCTCCACGCTGAAGCCAGAGTGACCTTTCTCAAAGGCAAATCTGGGTGTTCCCCTGCCCTATCTTGCTCCCCACTCTCCCCCATGGCCAGTCTTGCTGTCTTCTTTCAGTGCTTTGTACCAGCCAGGCTCTGTTCTGCCGCAGGACCTTTGAATGTGTCTTTCTCTCTCCTCTTTGTTTCCTTAACTCCTACACATCCTGCAGATTTCAACTCTTTTCCTCAGGGAAGCCTCCCCTGCTGAGGGAAAAAGCCTCATAGAGAGAAAAAGAAAGAAAGAAAGAGAGAAAGAGAGAAAGAGAGAAAGAGAGAGAGAAAGAAAGAAAGAAAGAAAGAAAGAAAGAAAGAAAGAAAGAAAGAAAGAAAGAAAGAAAGAAAGAAAAAGAAAGAAAGGAAGGAAGGAAGGAAGGAAAAGAAAGAAAATAAGGAAGGAAGGAAGGGAGGGAGGGAGGAAGAAAGAGAGAAAGAAAAGGAAGATAGAGAGAGAGAGAGAGAGAAAGAAAGAAAGAAAGAAAGAAAGAAAGAAAGAAGAAAGAAAAAGAAAGAAAGAAAAAGAAAGAAAGAAAGAAAGAAAGAAAGAAAGAAAGAAAGAAAGAAAGAAAGAAAGAAAGAAAGAAAGAAGGAAGGAAGGA
>NW_027532426.1:3049523-3053124 GCF_008692635.1 Crocuta crocuta | reverse complement strand
AGAGAGAAAAAGAAAGAAAGAGAGAAAGAAAGAAAGAGAGAAAGAAAGAAAGAAAGAAAGAGAGAAAGAAAGAAAGAAAGAAAGGAAGGAAGGAAGGAAGGAAGGAAGGAAGGAAGGAAAAGAAAGAAAATAAGGAAGGAAGGGAGGGAGGGAGGAAGAAAGAGAAAGAAAAGGAAGATAGAGAGAGAGAGAAAGAAAGAAAGAAAGAAGAAAGAAAGAAAAAGAAAGAAAGAGAAAGAAAGAAAGAAAGAAAGAAAGAAAGAAAGAAGGAAAGAAAGAAAGAAAGAAAGAAAGAAAGAAAGAAAGAAAGAAAGAAAGAAAGAAAGAAAGAAAGAAAGAAGGAAGGAAGGAAGGAAGGAAGGAAGGAAAGAAAGGAGGGAGGGAGGGAGGGAGGGAGGGAGGAAGGGAGGAAGGAAGGAAGAAGGCACCAGGCACCTAGTCTTAGGAACACATGTCACAGAGGCGATTCTACATTTGTCCCTGCAATTACTGTCGCTCTCCCCAACTGGACTTCAGCTCTACAAGGGCAGGGCCTCCGGCCATCTCATTAGCTGCTGCCTGCCCAGCACCGAGGCCTACGCCTGGCACCCCGCAGGCTCTCCACAGATATCTGCTGAACGAAAGACTCCAGGCCCCAGCCACCTCCGCAGCTAAGCTCACTCACCTCCTTGTAGCCAAATACAATGCGGCCGTCGTGGTGCAGAGCCGCCTGGAAAGTGAAGCTGCCTCGGTCTTCCCGGCCTTGGAGGTAGACGTGGTCCCACTGAACAATAAAGACCGTCCCTGAGGAGGAGAGCAGAGACCTGGCTGGACTGGAAGCCAGCGCAGGGAGGGGGGCCCGCAGATTCGGTGGCCAGAGTAGGTCTGAAGGTGGTTGGGTGCTCAAGGGACAGTCTGGTGAGAGTAAGAAACAATAAAGCTCTCTGATATTTGTCGTCTCTGCTAAGAGCCAAGCACTTTTCTTTTGTTATCTCATCAGATCCTGCTAGGTCGCAGGTATCTTGTCCTCTTGCAGATGAGGAAATTCAACACGGGGAAGTGGGGTGGCTGCCTTGCCGTGGGACCATGGGCAAGTCCCTTGTCCTCTCCGGACTCTGGGCTTTGCTAAAGGGGCTAGACCAAGTGTGCCCTGGAACCAGGGGACTTAAACTCTGAGATCTGGTCTCACCATTGTCAAAGTAAGCGACTGTCGAATTGTCAGAGTAGCCAGGGTTGAAGTTGGCCATCAGGGGCGCCACGTACTGAGTAGCCGTGAGCATTCGGTGGATCGTGTCACCCATGAAGATGAAGCCTGGGGTGCGGACAAATGCAGAGGAATCGCTAGAGAAGCCTGGAGGGCTTGCTTCCTTGTGCAGGAAGGAACAGTGCAGATGGAGCTGGACGAGAATCTTGGACCTCTGTCCCCACCCCCCACCTGCTGGGCTCTGCGTGTGTAAGAACCAGAGAAGGTTCTCCCTGCCTCTCCAGGTGGGCACAAAACTCCCACCTCTCCCTGTCCCTGGGAGAGTGCACAGGAATCAAAGACGGGCTCTTCAGCTCGACAAGAAGTCCGATCCCAAGAACCAGGTTCTCAGTGAAGTCTCCCCCTCTCTCTCATTCACAGACTCAGAAACTCTCAGGGACCACAGGGATTACCCATGCTGGCCTGAGCTGGCCCAGAAGGACACACACACATAAACACACGCGCACACACACACACACACGCACACACACACACACACACACTGTTCTTCCTGAGAGAGAGGTCCCAAGAGAGCCCAACGCCGTACCCTTCCCAGTCTATCTATATACACTCTTGTCTCCAATAAACCTTCCCAGGCAGGTCCCTCGCATTCTGGCTGAGATCTCCAAACCTCCCCCCATCCCACCGACACAGCCTTACCTCCGGTTGCTATGGTGATCTGCCGCAGAGGATGCCCGTAGAAAGGAAAATCAAAGGACAAGACCACTCTCTGCAGGGCATGGGAGAGAGTCAACATGGGCCATGCTGTTGGCCAGGAGGCTGGGGGCCCACACTGTCCCATGCTCGTCTGGACAAGGTAGGGGGCAGGAATGTCTAGGGCAAGCCCCCAGGACCAGAAGTGGCCACCTTAACTCTGGCCAGCCACCCCGTCCCCCCATGGTTCCCTGGAAAGCATCTCCCAGATCACGGACCTCAGGTCACAACCATGCCCACTGAGCAGGCACAAAGGGTTGGCCCCCAGCCTCCCAGCCCGCGGCGCCGCCAGGAACGGGCATACTCACCGAAGCCTGCCGGTGGGTGTTGGAGAGGATTCTGTGGACCTTCACTTGGCTCTGGTTGGCCTTGGCCACGTCCACCCACAGCTCCCGGCTACGGGGCTCGCTGGGGCCGTACAGACGGGACACGTAGTAGCTGTGGTTGTCCTCCTGTCGCCACCCAAGACAGAGCCCACAGGACGTATGAGAAGCAGGTGGCCGGGAGCCGCCCTCTGCTCCTCTCCCACCACACATGCAAAGTCACAGCCCTCCCCGATACTGGATCTGTGGCCTCGAAGGCTCGTGTAGGCCTGGATGTCCTGGGCTCCCCTTCGTCCCAGACGACAGCTCAGTACCAAGCCCCTGGCCGTGCCCCAACAGCTCTGGCCCCAGCCAACCTCACACCTGCTGTACCCACGCTCAGCCCTGCCATTCCCAGACAGGCCATGGGGCTTTCCCTGCGGCCCCTGAGTACCTGCAGGCAGAGCTCAGCCTGAGGCATGAGGGAGAGACAGACAGGGCAGCCCCAAACAGAGCTCGTCTTTGGGGAGCCCCCAGACTGAAGGGGAGACCCGGTCCTTGCCCTGGCGTTACCCTGCTTAAGGGAAAAGAAAAAAAAAAACTAGATCTTAGAAGCCACCAGCCTCAAGATGGAGGCAGCCCCTTGATCTTGGGGAGTTGCTAGTCTGATGGAGGAGGTGGTACTTATGCAAATGGAGCACACAGACACAGACCCTCAAGCAGAGAGAGAAAGGGTGGCGAAGGGGCAATGGTCCCTTCAAGACATATGTTTAACCTCTGCTATGCGCCCGAGGCGGGTAAGACAAAGAACAAACCAGAACACAGCAGGCTGGGAGTTCAATCTGTAAAGCCCCTTCTGCACAGAGGCATTTAGGGCCAGGACTTTTAAGAGGACGGGAAATAGTTAGCAGAACGGGTGTCAGGGCCAGGGGAGGAGGCCATGTCATGGTGTCTCGCCCGTCTGGGGGCACCAGCCAGAGGGGAGGAGAAGGCAGAACAGGCCGGTTCACTAGGCTGCCTCCGCAGAGATGGCGCTGCTGACCCGTGAGGAGCCCTGGACGCGGCGGGTCATTAATCAGACTGCCCAGTGGCAGCGGCTGCAGGCACAGCAGAGCAGACCACGTTCTCCCTGCCAACCTGCCAGCTGTCCAGCCAGCTCTTGCCCCCGGGCCCAGCATGAGCAGGGACAGAGGGATGCCTGTTCTCTCCACCCGCCAAGACGCAGACTCTGCTTTTCTGACAAGTGACATGCTCTGGGGACCTGGGGTCAGGGCAGGGTGGGGGGAAGACGAGCGGAAGCAACACGGTGTGGCAGGGAAGGGGCCAGAAGGAAGGCTGGGTCCTTCCCCCCAGCCTCCAGCCT
>NW_027532426.1:3023057-3049461 GCF_008692635.1 Crocuta crocuta | reverse complement strand
CACGTGAGAGGCCACCTCACTCTGCCCACAAGCCATCTGGGGCTCCCACCGTCCTCCAGACAAAACCCAAACCTCGGCCTGACATGTGGGGTCTCATCAGGAGGCACCTCCACTTTCTCTAGCGCCGCTGCACTTGCCTCCTCTCATCCCCAGTGCATCCTTGTGTGCCCGCCCTCCAGATCAGGTCCCCCTGACAGTCTCAGGCCACCAGTGGTCACTCACGCCTTTGCACATGCCCACCCTCCTGCTTGGAGCAGCCTTCCTTGAGTTCTCTCCCTGGCAGATTCCCACTTCTTCAATGCTCGGCTTAAACCATCACCTTCTCATTGATCCTCTCCCCCTCCTTGCCCAGTGAGGACATCCATCCTTTGCAAATAGCCGCTGCCATCCACGGATCCAAGGGAGTTCTCAGGAGGCGACTCGGGTGTGCTATGCATGAGTCGCATGGACTCAGCCTTGTCGGATTTCTGGTGTTATTCATGAGACCATCTGAGGGGCACACCCTGATGCCCCTAGCCCTGGGGTAAGGGCAAGTGCTCACGCAGTGAGGCTACCCCCCACTGCTGCCAGTGATCGACCCTGGGAACCCAGAGGGTGTCCAGAGGAGGAAGCGCAGCATCCAAGCTCTGCCTGTGGGCACTGAAGCAACAGTGTTGAGGCCCAGAACTCACAGCCTCCCTTCGGAAAGCAGCTCCTTCCGTTTCTGCTTCTACACCCACTCCCCAGGAGATCAGAAGCCACATCTTTTCCTCCTGCATCTTCATCTCTTCTAGCTCCACTTATCTCTAATGAGGATTCCCATCATGACAAAAAAAACCAAAAAACAAAAAACAAACAAACAAAAAGACACCAAAAAAACAAAAAAAAAACAACCAGAAAACAACAACAGCCAAAAATCACCTGCCAAAAAGCAAAGCTCTAAGCACAGCAACTTATGCAGAGATGTACCCAGAAGACGAGTTCAGTGGCCTCCAGCCTGCTTCCTGGGACTCACATGTGAGCAGTTTTTACTCCACCTCAAAGCAAAAAGGGAGGGGGACCTGAATAACACTACACTGGACGGTCTGAAGGACCCCAACTCTGAAGCCAGTTTAGGGTCAGCTATGACCACCTGACACAGCTATGCCTCCAGCCTGCATTTCCCTCCACTTAGTGCAGACAAGAAAGTGGTTTCTTAAAGGGCATCAGTTCGCCTAAAGGTTTGCCTGCTGGAAGAAAGAAATTCAAGTTTAGATAATACCATTCAGCCCATCATTTAAATGTCTGCTCCCTCCACCCCAAGCTATAACCACTGACATGCAGGGACGGGTGAAGCTGTCTCTGCACCCACGACTGAAGATCCTTACATCCTCAGTGCTGGAGACATGTTCACTAAGGTGGGGGCATCCCTGTGCCAGGAGCCCAGACCCCTTCCTTTTGCCTTGTGCCTGGCACTGGGTCAAAATTTTGGAAATAAACCCACCTCCCTAATTCCAGGGCTGTCTTTACGGGTGAGGGGGAGATGAGTGGCCCAAGTGAGCGAAGCAGTGTCTAGATGGCACATTAGTCCCTTTGCATACCCTCCAGGCTTGTAACCCACAACATAATGGTATATTCAAGTCCCAACCCCTGGTACCTAGGAATAAGACCTTATTTGGAAGTAGAATCTTTGCAAACATAATGAAGTTAAGATGAGATCAGACTGGGGGACGTCTGGGTGGCTCAGTCGGTGGATTGTCCAACTCTTGGTTTCGGCTCAGGTCATGTCTCACAGTTCGTGGGTTCGAGCCCCACATAGGGCTCCACGCTGACAGTACAGAGTCTGCTTGGGATTCTCTCTCTCCCTCTCTCTTTCTGCCCCTCCCTTGCTCGTGCTCTCTAAATAAATAAATAAACTTAAAAAAAAAAAAGATGAGGTCCGACTGGATTAGGGTGGGTGTCCTTGTAAAAGAGAGAGAGATTTATATACAGACACACAGGGAAACAGGGAAGAAGGCCATGTAACGAGAGGCAGAGATTGGCTTGATGTAGCTGACGAGCCAAGGAACACAGAGGAGAGCCAGGAGCCCAGAGGCCAGGAGTAGGTAAGGCAGGGCTCTCCCCTCCAGCCTTCAGAGGGAGCATGGCCCCTCTGACACTATGATTTCAGACTCCCAGCATCCTAAACTGTGACAGAATAGATTTCTGTTGCCTTAAACCATGAAGTTTGTGGTAATGTGTTACAGCATTTCTAGGAAACTGATGCCCAAAGATATATGTTGCTGTGGCTCAAGTAGGGCAACCCTGAGTTGTCTCCCCCTTCCATGTTCTCGCTCTGCCTAGAACATTCTATGGCTCCCCAGCTGTATCAGAATGAAGGCCACGCTCCTTACCATGACCTACAAGGCCCTGTAGGGCAGACTCTGGACATGCCTATCCAATGTCTACTCCCTCCTCTTCTTTGTTAACAGAACATCGGACCTCTAGCAAGCAGCAATGTAGCCGGCTAAAAAACCTCATTCCCTGGATGTGTTAAGGGTTACCACGTGACACAGGCTGGCTAATAAGTGAAGATTCTCGTGCAGGTCACATTTGACTGCTTGTCCCTCTTGCCTTTGCCCTTCTCCTTATTCCTGCCTGGAATGCAGATATGACGGCTGGAGCTTCAACAGCCATCTTGTGCAGATAAGGACAAGAGCCACCTAAGGATGGTGAAGCAGTGAGCTGGATGGACCCGATGATATGCTGGAGGGATCTTCATTCACCCCTCTGTGACACAAAAAGACAAATCCTTCCTGATACGTGGCTGTCTGGCTCCCACCCACCACCCACCGTGTCCTTCACACCCACCGTGTGCTTCAGCCCCGCTGAGCTGCTTCCGTTCTTGAAATTACCAAGGGTTGTCTGTCTCAGGGCCTTGGCACCTCTTGTACCTCCAAACCTCTTTCCCACTCCTGAGTCCTCCTTTCCCTTCAGGCCTCAAGTCAACAATCACTAGCTCAGAGCACCTCCCTGATGCCCCCGTTACCCATCCCGCCCTGGATCTCTCCCTCTCCATATGTTGCTCACTTGGGATGATTTACTTGGTTATCAGACTTCTTATCCTCACACTACCTTTCCCGCACAGGTGAGCTCTGCCTTTAACTACGATGGTTAAGCACAGAGTATATGCTTAATTGAAGGATGTGCTGACGAGTGAATGGTCCCCAAGCAGAGCCCTTCAAAGGTCTGCTTATCCTGTTTTATTGCTACCACCATGCACTCTGGTGACCAGAAGGGGATCGTGTCACCCAACAAAGCAGGGCAGCACCGGACAGGGAACAGACACTCACAGGTCTCCGGGGGAGTCAACCAGATGCAGTGCCCACCTAGGAACCTGGGCAGACCTGTGTTTAAAAGCGCTGCTTGGAGGCTTGGAGAAGGGTCTGGTTTCCACTACCTCCTTCCTGGGACTCCCCCAGTGAGAGCTTTTGCCAAATCCCCAAGCGTCAGACACGGGGGCCCTGGGCAGAAGCCACGCTCTGCTGTCAGGAAGCGCAAACAGATGCAGACATGTCTCTGCTGCCTCAGCTAAGACAGCGGAGGGTGGGGTGACTGGGGACACGTCTCACTGGCCCCATCTGAAACCGGGGCAGCCACACTCAGTGACTGGCTTTTCCTCTGTTGTTTCTCGGGTCTTTAAGTAACTGCCCCACTGGAAGGTGACGTGGGCCACTTTTCAGTCATGGCTTAAAATTTCTCACATCAGAAGGACCAGCGTGGGTCCTTTATGGGCCACAGAGCTTAGGGGACCGTGTCATGCTCATCTCCTCACCCCTATCACCGACCTAGTGCCGGGCTTGGCGCCTGACATAAGGCAGGGGTCAGGATCTGCCTGCCGAATTAGCTCGGTCACAAGGATCCTGCAGCCGCTGGGGCGGGAGGCCGTGCTGAGGCTGTGCGGTTTGGTGACGAGGACAGCATCCTTCCTCGGCACCAGCGGCAGATGATACAAAAGCCATGTGTGAAGGAAACAGCTGCTTCCTCTGGGAATCCGAGTCTATGGAAAGCGTTCTGTAGCTGGGGCATCCTGCACACAGGAGGGAGCTCCCTGACTCCTCAAGCTCTTCTCTGAGGAAGTGAAAGTAGCTGGGGAGACGCTTCTGGAGCAAGGAAGGGGAACCCTGGCTCCACCAGCTAAGACACACAGGAGCGGGGTGTCCACCAGGGCAGCAAGGGTAGTGCTGTGTCATCAGAGTGCTAAGGAGAAGGAAGACCTCACATGCATCTGGCTTCAATAAATATATGCTGGACGAGTGAAAAAGAGACAAGAATTGGGGCGTCTGGGTGGCTCAGTCAGTTAAGTGTCCGACTTCGGCTCCGGTCATGATCTCACGGTTCGTGGGTTTGAGCCCCGCGTTGGGCTCTGTGCTGACAGCTCAGAGCCTGGAGCCTGCTTCAGATTCTGTGTGTGTCTCTCTCTTTGACCCTCCCCTGCTCGCACTCCATGCCTCTCTCTCCCCAAAATAAAAAAAATAAATAAAAACATTTAAAAGAGGGAGAGAGAGAGAGAGACAAGAATTGAGGTGAGCCTGGAGAGACTCCCTGGTCTCTGACTGGTTTCTAGGTCTCTGAGGTCAGGCTGTCCATTTTCTCCAGCCTTTGGATCCCATGGTAGGTCTCTACCCTTCGCTAAATATATAATACTTTTTGAAAGAGAGGAAGCGCATGCCAGAGAGCAAGCAGAGAAGAGGCAAAGGAGAGGGAGGGAGAGAATCTCAAGCAGGCTCCACACCCAGCACAGAGCCTGATGTGGGGCTCGATCCCATGACCCTACGATCATGACCTGAGCCAAGATCAGGAGTCTGACGCTCAACCAACTGAGCCACCCAGATGCCCCTCTACCCCCTCACTATAAACCTTTCTCCTGACACAGTTCAAATAGCTCCTCTGAACCAAAAGGGCACCAACTATAAGAGTCTTGCTCATGGGGTGATCCGAAGGTCTTCCAGGGAGACCCCAGACAGTCCTTCACCAGCACAGACAGTGAGAATACGAAGGGGAAGAAAGAAGTGAGAAGCCCAGTTTCTCAGAGAATTTTCCCTGACGACACACAGGCCGCCATGTTTTTCTTCTACAAAGCCAATCACTGCCGGCTTCTTGACTGACTACAGAGGGGAAGAGTCAGTGTGAAATTCCCCAACCTTGGAGGCATTTCTCATTTTCCACTGGAGGCCTCTGTTCCATGCTGCCACCAGCACCAGCATGTAGGAAGTTCACTCATGACAGCGTCGGATGAATGTTTCCCAATAACCATTCTCCCCTTCCTTTAGAAGCAGAACTTTCCGGGGTTTTTTAATGTTTATATTNCGGGGGGGGAGGGGGGAAGGGAGAAAGCCAAGCTGGCTCTTCGATGTCAGCACAGAGCCCAACGTGGGGCTTGACCTCATGAATCATGAGATCATGACCTGAGCCAAAATCAAGAGTTGGACATGTAAAGGACTGAGCCGCCCAGGTGCTTCCCTCCCAATTTTCTTAAGGCAATATGGCCACCCACCTAAGACTACATTTCCCAGCTCTCCTTACATTGACAACGTCTGGCCAATGGAAGACCGAGAGGATGAAAGGGGAGCCATCTTGGACCACAGCATAGAAGACATATGTTACAGAGGGGAGAACAGCAAGATAGAGGAAAGCTGGGTCCCCAACACCCTGGAGCCGCTACATCCACCCCTGCTTTCTTATACTCACACTACTACCTGTGGGGGAAGAATACACTATTGTGCCCAAGTCCCTCATCAGTTGAGCATTTAAAATGCCTGAATCTGTATCCTAATTAATATAAACAAGGTCCTAAGCAGTCTCCTCAGGCAAGTTAAACTGCAGGCTTCTTCACTGTAATCCACATACACGTGTCTCTTAAAAAGGATTTAGAGGCTGTGCCTGGCAGTGAACTTGCCCCAGGCAGGGGGCAATCAGGATCCAATCAGGATCATCAGGGACTTGCGTGTGTGGGGAAGTTTCACCACCCCTGAGGGCGGCCCTCCAACACTGTGGACCACAGGCTAGAAGCCATGACAGTGGTGGCCTGACGTTACAGAGGGTCGGGGGCATAGCCTGAGCCAGACGACTTGGCAAGTCCACCAAAGAGAACCATTTCCTTGAAATGCCTACAAGAAGCCGGCTCCATGATCCACATTCATTCTGGGAGGCAGCATGATGTGGATTTCAAACATTTTTGGTCACGAAATCCTTTCTTCCAATTAATCTTCCATGCACGCTTAATACATAAATCACATCAAAGTACAGCCATTCTAGGGGGAAGGAAAGAAGGGCCCAGAGCCCAGTCTGCTGTGTTACTTTCTTCTCCACCACCCTCCTTTCCATCGCAGCCCATGCAGGAAACACCTCTGTGAACCCTTAGGGTTCCACGGGGTGCACTTTGAAAACCACCGCTCTAGGATCAAGTGCAGGGTCTGTGGAGTCAGACAGACCCACATTCAAAAGCTGGCTCCACTACACAGTAGTTGGTGCCAAGCCTTCCTCCCCTCTCTGAGCTTCAGTCCCTGTCAGTAACCTCACTCACAGAGTTCTTGAAAGGATTAGACAAAACATAGCAATGTAAAGCTCTTAGCCCAGTGCCTGGTCCACAGTAGGTGTTTGCTAAGTAGGTGCTATTACGATGATTTTGCGGGACCTTTCCAAGAAACGTTTTGATTGTGGAGGCTGCCTCCTCAAAACCGACCCCAGCTCCATCCTAAACGTCTGCTGTGACAATGTCTCCTCTGCCTCAATTATTCATGCCTGGAGCCCGCCAGGCACTTCATTTCTGACAGCGGGGCAGCATTTACCTTGGCTGAGCTCAAGACGTTTCTGGACAGGAGCTCCGGCTAAGCTGTCACCGTCGACCCATCAACTGCCAGCCAACTGGCAGGTGAAAATGCTGGGGCAGGCAACCAAGGGCACCCTGCGGAGCCTGCGGGAGAGGCCTGGCCAGCCAGGCTTGTCGGGACGGGGCTCCAGGCAGCTGGGTCCAACCCAGGAGGTGCTGGTGGGATTACTGGGGGGAGGGGGCATCCCATTCGCTGCCCCCACTATTCCACGAAGCCGTATAAGACCAATAGAGTGCTTTTTCCTAGATCCCTGCTACTCAAACTATGCCCCAGGGACCAGCAGCATTTGCATTTCCTGGGAGCACACTGGAAATGCAGAATCCTAGGCCCCAATCCCAAGCCTGCTGGGTCAAAATCCGAATTTGAACAAGCTTCTCAGGGGATCCTTTGGCACAATAAAGCTGACAAGCACCGGTCTGGAAGCACCCCCTGTCTGGACTAGTACGCCATGCATTCTCTACAGTGAGACAGTGGTTAAGTCCTTGGGCTCCAGAGGCAGAAAGACCTGGGTTCTTGTCCTGGCTCTGTCACTCACGAGCTGTGCGACCTTGGGCAAGCATTTTGCCTCTCTGTTCCAAGACAGTATTAGAAACATTTGCCTCCTGGGCGGTAGGTGGGTGAACGAAACGTAAGGCCATAGAATGAGGTCTGCTCTCAGGAAGGGCTCCTATAACATTGCCTGTTATTGTTATTTTCCCTTACCTCATGTACCCACCTAATAACCCCTATTTGCCCTCTGGAGGTTGAAATAAACCCACACAGAACGCTTGTCACCACAGAAGTGCAGAAAGCACTGGAAAGGGAGGGACCCAGGCCAGACAAAGGGGCACTGGCGTCAGCACTGAGGGCCGAGGGTAAAGAGGTGTCAGGATGGATTAGGCTGACCCAGGAAGGCCCTGGAAGTGGGGGGCTGTACCAGACTCAGAAATCGGGTATGGGCCAGCTTTCTAGACAAATCATTTCTTTAATGCTTCCAACGCTTCATGGAAATAGACGAATCATCTTATCCTGGCTCTGACTCAACATGTGGGCTTTTTGGAGGCGTATCAGCCAACCCAAGATTTTGACAGCATAAATATATATCATATAACCACAGAGAATTAGGACAAGGAAAAACGAAAGCAAAAACAGACTCCCCCCATCCCTCATCTGTCCCATGCTGGCATATCTCCTTCTAGTCTCTTCTGTGTGTATATAATTTCACATGGTTATAATCCTGCCGATCATCCATTTCCGTGGCCTGCTTCACCCTGGCCTCATGAATATCTAAAGCAGTTTTTGATGTTGAACATGATCTTTTCACCATCATTTATAGCAGCTCCCTGGCCATCTACTCAGAAGAAAACCCACAATTTTCCTATTTCTCTTTTGGGGGGCATTTTGGTAGCTTCTAATTCTTATGCTCTCATAAATACCCCTGTGATGAATTCATCTTTTTAATGTTTATTTATTTATTTTGAGAGAGAGCGCACAGGGAAGGGGCAGAGAGAGATGGAGAGAGAATCCCAAGAAGGCTCTGTATTGTCACCACAGAGCCCAACGTGGGGTTCGAACTCACAAACTGCAAGATCATGACCTGAGCTGAAGTATGGACACTTAACCGATTGAGCCACCCGGGTGCCCCTCCTGTGATGAATTTAGTGAGGTACTTTCCAAATCCAAGATTGATTCCTCTGCTTTAAAGCTTTTGGCACAAAGCAGTACTTCTCAAACCTTGATGTGCATACAAATCGCCCCAGAATCAAATTCTGATTCCACAGGGCCTAACCTTCTGCCTTTCTTTCCTTCTTTCTTTCCTTCTTTCTTTCTTTCTTTCTTTCTTTCTTTCTTTCTTTCTTTCTTTCTTTCTTTTCTTCTTTCTTTCTTTTCTTTCTTCCTTCCTTCCTTCCTTCCTTCTTTCCTTCCTTCCTTTAATAATCTACACCCAACGTGGGGCTCAAACTGACAACCCCAAGGCCAAGAGTCGCATGATTCACTAACTGCGCCAGCCAGGCGCCCCTGAGCTTCTGCATTCCTAATGGGCTCCCAGGTGCTGCTGCTGCTGCTCCCCACCACACTTTGACCAGTGAGGATATGAGGCAAAGCACCTGAAGTTTCAAGGGCAGCAAATCCTCCTTTGTTGCTAGCATACTAGCTTTCCAGTTCCNGCCTGCTTCAGATTCTGTGTCTCCCTCTCTCTCTGCCCCTGCCCCACTCGCGCTCTGCTTCTCTCTCTCTCAGAAACAAATAAATGTTTAAAAAAAAAAAGTTTTTAATAGATGAGGAAACTGAGGTTTAGAGCGATGATGTGGCAAGGGTACCTAGGATGTACCGTCCCTGGGACCACGGCAGGGTGACCAGCCACCCTAGTTCACCTGGTGCTGGGAGCTCCCAGGCTGCTGAATGTTCATGGCTAAAACCAAGACCATTCTGGGAAAACCAAGATGACTGGTCACCTGGACCAGAGCCTAATTCAGAGTCAGCTGATGTTTATCATTCCTGACCCTGCGCCAGACTCTTAATGTAGATCCCTGTAGAACACCTTTGCAATTACATTTAGACAATAGCCTCCCCATCTGACAATGAAGAGAGGTTAACAAATTTGCTGAAGACAAAAAGACAACCCAATTAAAAAATGGGCAAAGGGGCGCCTGGGTGGCTTAGTCGGTTAAGCGTCCAACTTTCGCTTAGGTCATGATCTCACGGTTCGTGGGTTCGAGCCCCGCGTCGGGCTCTGTGCTGACTGCCAGCTCAGAGCCTGGAGCCTGTTTCAGTCTAGGACCCCCTCTCTCTCTGACCCTCCCCTGCTCACGCTGTCTCTCTCTCTCCTAGAAATAAATAAAAAATATTAAAAAAAAATGGGCAAAGCAGGGGCGCCTGGGTGGCTCAGTCGGTTAAGGGGCCGGCTCTCGGTTTCAGCTCAAGTCGTGATCTCATGGTTCATTGGGTGCGAGCCCCTTGTTGGGCTGTGGGCTGACAGCATGGAGCCTGCTTGGGATTCTCTCTCCCTCTCTCTGCCCTTCTCCCGCTTGTGCCTGTGCACGCACTTGCACGCAAATGCTCTCTCTCTCTCAAAATAAATAAATAAACTTTTAAAAAAAAAGAAATAATTTTTAAAAAATGGGCAAAGTGCCAAAGGATTTAAGCAGACATTTTTCTGAAGAAGATATACACGTGGGCAACAAGCAAATGAAAAGGTGCTTAACATCATTAGTCATTCAGGAAACACAAAGCAAAATCACAATGAGATACCACCTCTTACATCCCCTAGGATATTACAATTAATAAAAGAAAGAAAGAAATAACAAGTGTTAGCAAGGATGTGGAGACTTTGAAACGTCATACATTGCTGGTGGGAATGTAAAATGGCTCAGCTACTATGGAAAATGATTTGGAGGTTCCTCAAAAAGTTAAACGTAGAATTACCATTCAACCAGCAATTCCGCTTCTAGGTATGTGGCCCAAATAGTTGTAAACAGGTCCTCAAAAAATACATGGACACATGTTCACAGCAGCACTATTCACAGAAGCCGAAAGGCAGAAATAGCTCAAGTGTCTATCAACGAACGAATTAACAAATTATGGCATATCTGTACAATGGAATATTATTCTGCCATAAAATAGATGAGACTTGAAAACATGGTAGGTGAAAGAAACCAGACACAAAAAGTCATATTATATGATTTCACTTATACGTGAAACATCCAGAATGGGTAAATCCATAGAAACAGAACACAGATTGGTGGTTGGGAAGGAATAGAAGGGAAAGGGTTTAAATGGTACCGTGTCTCCTTTGGGGTGATGGAAATGTTCAGGAGCTAGATGCACAACATTGTGAACATATTAAATGCACTTCACTTAAAAAGGGTTAATTTTATGTTATGTAAATCTCACCTCGACAAGAAGAAAAGAAACCAACCAACCAACCAACCAATCTATCTAAGGGAAAGGAAAAGGGCCAACAACCTTTGTAGGAGATGGATGTCCTGGGGCTCAGTAACCAGGATTGGTCCTTGGCACCCTTACCGAGCCCGGAAGGGAGTGAGATCAGTATCTACCACCCCATTTGGGAAATCTGAAGCCAGCAGGCGTTTACTGGGGCTCCCAATGCCGGGTTCATTAACTGAGGGCTTAAGCATCCAGCCCAGGGTCAGGCAGCTGGTACGTGCCAGGACCAAGATCAAGGGCCAGGACGGCTAGACTGCTTCCACAGTGCTGGAGATGGGACATCTGGGCTCCACGCAGCCCCTCCCCAAACACTCCTTCTTCATACAAAATCTCTNGCTTGAACTCACAGACCATGAGATCATGACCTGAACCAAAGTCGGACGCTTAACTGAGCCACCCAAACGCCCCTATCCTACAAAATCTCTTATCTTCTCTCTTCATGACCTTCCCCTCCCTCCACCCACCTCACACACCACTCCCAGAGTTCTCCCAGTACTGGCCTCCTCACCTCATCCCCTCTCCTGACCCGCCACAGTGTGGTCCTTCCGTGAGCACTGCTTGCTCTTCAGGCGTCTGTGCCGTAAGTCTGTCTGTGCCGTCTCCTCCAGGCCCTTCGATCTGGGGAGGAGGCCTTCTAGGAGTCTCCTTTTGGGAACTCCATCCTTTCTATTACAAGAGAACCTCCAAATCTGAATGTTCTCAAGCTCAGTTCTTCCCAAACTCTGGCCTAGCTCTGCAACACAGAACCAAGAAAACCTTGCACAAGGACTGGAAATCCCCAGGCTGGAAAAGGAACTTTGTCCAAGGCTTCCCCTTTCCAGCCTCTCGGAGTAAACCGTGCCACAAGCCAGGGTCTCTGACTTAGCATGATGGCTCCCTCACCCCCCACCCCACAGGTCCCGGTGTTCCAGGGCCTCAGAATTGGTCTTGGTGGAAGATCTACGGAAAGCCTGGTCCAGACAAGAGTCCGATTTCCGCCGGGACATGGTGATAGCATGGGCGTGGGAATAAAATCTAAGGAGAGGGCTCTGGTCAGAGGCCTTGGAGCTGCCGGCTCACCCTGGGGAGTGCTGGCTGGAGGCCTCAAGGCCTCTAAGAGAGAAGGTTTGACTTGGAGGGAGCATTGTGGGGAGGTGGCCAGGCCAGGGTGCTGGGCAGAAGGGACGGAGCAGAGGACTCCCGCCAGGGAGGCTGGGCAGAGGGACTGGACGGGAGCGCTGGCTAGAGGTCTGGGCACGGATCTGGGGAGAAGGGGTTGGGCCAGAGGGGACAAGACAGGAAGATGGGCAGAGACCCTGAGCAAGAAGGGAAGCCCACGGCCAGGAGGGTGTCCTGAGGAACAACGAAGGAAGATGAGAGGCCTCTGGGGTGGCTGTGGGGGGCAGCAAAGGGAGTGGAAGCCCCCCCACCAGGTCCCTGGCCCCTTGATATGGCCCCAGAGCAGAGGCAGGAAGCAGGCTGTGATACAGACAAAGAGCAGAAATGCTTTCCTGTCGAGACTCAAGAAAACCTCTGAAACAAACCCAACCACATCAGCTGACATAGCTTCTTCCTAGCACTCCCCTCTTGCCCAGCCCTTTGCCACCCAGCCATTGTCTAGATCGGGTCTCCTCTGGCCAAGGAGACCCCAGTTCTCAGAGTCACTGAGCAGAGACTGGGGAGAAGGGGTGTCTCTGGCACCCTTGCTGGGCTCCCGAGTGGCTGGGGGTGCCCACTGCCCAGGGCAGGCCGGGCACCGAGCCTGGACAGGGACGGAAGTGGGAGCCTTGAGGCCTGGCCGAGCTGGAGAGAGTGACTGTCAGCGTCCCCCGCCGAACACTGCCCAGTGCAAGGCCTCGTGGGTCTCAGGCGGAGTTGGGAGTGGAGCGCAGGCCCCCTGAGGCCCCGGGCGTGAGGCCAGCAGGTCGCGGGCGTGTGCACACCTGTTGTGGTGTGTGTAGGCACTGCCGTTCTCTCGTGTGCGTGGGAACCCAAGAGTCAGTAGAGCTGGAGTCCTTGGAGGCACCGAGTCCAAGGACAGAAGAAGTGCAACCTCATCTCTTCTACAGTCCTGTCTTCTGAGGCCTCTGGGGATGGAGAAATCCCACTTCCTCTGTTCCTTCAAAGGAGGAGCTCCTACTGTGTGCCAGGCCCTGGCGGCAGAGTCGTAAAAGCCTCGGGTCTCATGGTGCTTCCGTTCCAGGCGGAGGACAGGCGATATAAACAAATAAATAGATAATGCGGTGCAGGAAGTGACAAGTTCTATGGAGAAAAATAGTCTATTCCGTTTCAGCAGTCACAGCCCTGCAGCTGTTAGCGGCCGGAGCCAGAGCCTTCTCCAGCCCAGGCTATGTACCTGCAGGCTTCTTCAACCATTCTGGACCCCCGCACCCCGGTTTCTAGGGAGCCATCCAAAGGGGGCACAAATCCCCCAGCTTTACGGTCAGGTCGGGAACTACCTCCATGGGACCGCCAGAGCCCTAGCACTGGTTCTTGGGTTTCTGTGGGTTTCTGTGGGTTTCCATGAACACAGCCAGCTTTCCCACCTCCGTCCTTGGCAGCCACTCCACACTCCTGACTCATCCCCAGCCCACAGGCAGTGAGGAGCCCCACATCTTTTCCTCATGAACTATCGCTAAGCCCCATCTCTCCCACCTTATTTTAAACTAAAGTGCCAGGATTTATATTTATCCTAGTGGTTTCATCTGGCATGAAGCCGACGATCACCCAGCCTGCCAAGGCGGGCTTCCGGATCCCAATGTGACATCTGAACTCGCTTCCAGCTAGGGTAGAAGTCTGGTGGTCCTGTCTCCCAGGCAGAGCTGGGCACAGCCGCCCCTCCCCGCCCCAGGACAAAGTGGTCTCCTGCCAGGCGGACCTTGCCCCTTCAAGTGGACTCTAGATGTGTGGCTGCTGAGGGGTCCGCAACGCTCCCGGGATGGGGGAAGTCATGGAGTCAAGTATAACCACGTGGTACCTGAGAAAGCTTCACGTTCTGGTGGTCATTCTAGGAACCGCTTTTAACATCGGCTTGAAATATTACAGATCAGAAGTTCCCACACCTCGATGACCATCAGAATCACATGGGAACTTTTAAAGAAACAATTTCCCAGGCTCCATCTCCAGCATTTCTGAACCAGTCGAGGGTAGAGCCTGAGAGTTTGTGTTGTTGTTTTTTAAGTTCTGGGGTTATTGAATCCATACCAGCTCTTAATGATCCCCACTGCCCTTTCGGAATGCCCGCACACAATTGCTTCCAGAAGTCGGCCCTCTCTTTGGCTCTCTTCTGCAGGGGCCTCTCTGCATGAACTGGGACATGGCCCTTTGACCATGGAGTCTGGCCAAGAGCAAGTATCAGTTCTTTAAATAATGGCCCGACAAAGCTGGGGGTGGGGGGTGGGGAAGGGACCCCTTACTCAAGGTACCTCTTCTGCCCTGGCCTGTCACTCCATCACCCCATCATGGCTCCCTGGTTCTAGAGGATTGAGAAGACAAGGCACAATGGGAAGTGAGTTGGGGCTTTGTTCTCTGAGGTTCTACCAGGTTCCACCTCAAAGATGAGGTGATACCTCAGGTATAACACTTAAGGTGGCACTAACAAACCCAGTCATCGTGATAGAGGATATTTTAAATATATATATATTTTAAGTTTATGTATTTATTTTGAGAAAGAGGGAGCATATGTGTGTGTGTGAGCAGGGGAGGCTGCAGAGAGAGAGAAGGAGAGAGAATCCCAAGCAGGCTCTGCACCATCCATGCAGTGCCCAATGCAGGGCTTGATCCCACAAACCATGAGATCATGACCTGAGCTGAAATCAAGAGTCAAATAACTAACTGACTGAGCCACCCGGGCACGCCAAGGCAGGGGGTATTTTAATGCAATATTTTAAAATAGAAATGAGTCCCAAAAAATCCATGAGGGGGCACCTGGGTGGCTCAGTCGCTTGAGCGTCCGACTTTAGCTC
The DNA here is from genome assembly GCF_008692635.1 of Crocuta crocuta. Classification (NCBI taxonomy): domain Eukaryota; kingdom Metazoa; phylum Chordata; class Mammalia; order Carnivora; family Hyaenidae; genus Crocuta; species Crocuta crocuta. The sequence continues at coordinate 3,034,760 of NW_027532426.1, read as the reverse complement.
TGGTCATGATCACGGCTCGTGAGTTCAAGCCCCATGCTGGGCTCTGTGCTGACAGCTCAGTACCTGGAGCCTGCTTCGGATTCTGACTCTGTCTCTCCCCTCATTGCACACTGTCTCTCTCTCTCTCTCAAATATAAACATTAAACAAAAGTTTTTTAAGTCCATGATGAACAAGATATCAAAATTGTAAATAAAGACAGGATCAGTAAGAGTGCCAAGCCGTACGGGAGCCTGAAGTAAAAGGAAAACTAAGTCACAGAAACAATGCAGAAGGAGGGAGAGTTTAGAGCATTTCTGACTCTGCTCCCGTCCTCCCAGGCTGCAAGTTGGCTCTGGTCCCTCTTCAGTCCCCACTGTCGCAGCTCTTGGAAGCAGCCTCTCTTGCGGAGACAGTCACAGCTCTTGCCGGTTTGGGTAACCACCCTCCCTGCCAGCTCAGGTGTAGAGGTCTCAGCCGCTCCTGCTGTCGCTGCTCCTAAAGCACTTTACCATCACCTGCTGTTTTCTTCACCCTGCCTGCTCCTGGGTAAACTGTCCCTGCGCTCAACTCCCCCACTAGAAAGCAAGACAGAAAGACAAAGTCAAAAGACAGGAAGGAAGGGAGGAAGGAAGCAGGGAGGGAGGGAGGAAGGAAGGAAGGAAGGAAGGAAGGAAGGGAGGGAGGGAGGGAGGCAGGCAGGCAGGCAGAGCAGGAAAAAAAATATTTAAAATTTTAAACTATCCTAAGACAGAAAAGATATTACATCCATAACACAAGAACAGAATGCTTTTTTTCCCTAAGAAAAGAAATGATCAGAAAATAATAAAGAGCTCTTAGCAATTAAAAATATGATCGTAGAAAAAAAATCAGTAACATTCAGAAAATTAGGTTGAGAGAAAAGTCTCCCAGAAAATGGACCAAAAACAACAAGCAAACTCTGCAAATAAACAGCCGTGTAAGGGATGGACAACAGAAAAGTGAAGGAGGTCCAATGGATCAATCCCTGAGACGGACATCGAATCAAGGAGAACTGGAAAAAGAAGGGAACAGGTGGAGAGAAGATTGTCAAAGAAATAAAACAAGGGGACTTGCCAGATCTGGTGGACGTAAGTCCCAGGTTGAAATAGTGCATCAGAGCCAGAGTCAGAATGCATCGCTGCACTTTCACAATGCTGGGGTTACACCCCAAGAGCTTCGGGGGGGGCGGGAAGCACGTATAAAGGACAAGATTAAGAAGGACATCAGCCCTCTCAACAGTGACACTGGAAGCCAGAAGATGCCTGCAAACTTCTGAAGGAAAATTATTTTTAATCTAGAATTCTATATTCAGCCAGACCATCAATCAAGTGTAAGGATAGAATAAAGGCATTTTGGGGGCGCCTGGTGGCTCAGTTAAACATCCAACTTCAGCTCGCGTCATGATCTCATGGTCCGTGGGTTTCAGCCCCCCGTCTGGCTCTGTGCTGACAGCTAGCTCAGAGCCTGGAGCCTGCTTTGGATTCTGTGTCTCCCTCTCTCTCTGCCCCTCCCCCACTCGTGCTCTGTCTCTCTCAAAAATAAACATTTAAATAAATACAAATAAAATAAAAATCTTTTTTTTAAAAAAAGTCATTTTCAGACATGTGAGCTCTCTAAAGAATTTTCCCTCCTGTGTAACCTTTCTCAGAAAGCTAAACAAACAAGAGGGAGAAGCAGGAAAGAGAGACACAGGGCGCAGATACGAGGGTTCCAATGTTGGAGGAGAGGGAGGTCCCACAATGACCGTGGAGCGGGCAGGGAGGCAAGCAGCCAGTCCAGGTTGGAGCAGGACAACAGGAGAGAGGTTTCCGGAGGGGGGGGAGGGGAACCAAAAAAAAAAGGACAGGTTGGACCACACCAAAAACTCTATTTGAGGCCAGTAGATATATAAGACTATAGAGCCATGGTAAGTACAGGAAAGTAAACAAACAGGGGGTTGGGGCAAGGATCCAGGAAAAACAAAAATTGTACAAGAAAGTCAACAGTAGGGGCGCCTGGTGGCTTAGTAGGTTGAGCGTCTAACTTCAGCTCAGGTCATGATCTCACGGCTCGTGAGTTCGAGCCCTGTTCAGGCTCTGTGCTGACAGCTCAGATTCTGTGTGTGTGTGTCTCTCTCTCTGCTTCCCCCACCCCCCCATTCATGCTCTATCTCTCTCTGTCTCTCAAAAATAAATAAACGCTAAAAAAAAAAGTCAACAATAATATTACCCGGCTTGGATTAGTGGTGAACAATATTTACATGATTATCACGATATAAAGCAGAGCATATGTAAGCATACTTAACAAAAACATTGGAAGTAGAATGACACTCGAGGGAGTCCGTAAAAGGCAAATTTTCATCTACACAACAGGTATTCAACAGGTAGTGTCTAAGGGAATCAATCAAGGGGCCGCAGCATGATCATATCGCTAAGAAATCCGGCGGTAACCCTCCGGAGAACCGGCCCCCAGCGGTGCCTCATAGTTTTCCTGCGTCCTAGGAATTCAATCTCAGCCATAGGTCCATAGGTGCCTCTCCACGCGGCCGCGGGCGTGCTCACACTTGCACGCACTCACACACACACACACATTCGTCACACACACTGGCAAACAGCCCACGGTGGCAGACACATAATATACAAAATACACACACACACATACATAACATACAAAAACCATCAGACGCAGGTGCAAACACATGCACAGGTGATGACAGATTCACCCCCAGACACAGAGGCCCCCATCAGCCTCCCAGAAAGCTGGCTGGAGAGCAGGGCCACATGCTGCAAGGACAGCACCTCCTCTGGGCCTTGACTTCCCCTGCGCCCCCTCCCAGAACTGCTCCAGGCAGCTGTTCTCTCCCCCAGAGCTTCACCCTAATTGCCTTCTCTACTCAGTGCCCTGCCCTGAGGCCAAGCAGTCATTAACCCTTTGGGGCTACTGGGTCTGTAAATGGTGCAGGAATGGGAAGGGGGAGGGGCCTGAGCTGGCAGCTGGATATGGCTTATAATGCCACCTTCATTCAGCCTGGCAAGAGCCCACTGTCAGGAAGCCTGTGCACATGCTGTGCACCCTTGAGCAAGTCGCTTCACCTCCCTGGGTACACGAGGTGGGTGATCTACAAAGCTCTGAGCTGTGAAAGTTTAATGTCCCAGGCTGGGCCCTGCTTTCAGCCCCTCCCCTGGGATCCCTCTCTCCAAGCTGACATCCAAGGCCAGTCCCAAAGGGTATGTGATTTGCAGGGCTGACAAGTTTACATAGGGCACCTGGGGAGTCCCTCACCACCACTTCCCTCCCCTTCCATGTTCCTCCGGCACTCACCACCACCCTGGTCCCGTTATCTGGCAGTGTGTCGATGGCCAGGGTGCCTCCGCCTGGGTCTTGGCTCAGCTGGGTCCTGTCCGACTCCGACATCTTCCCAGGGCTCTCTCGGGCTCTCCGACCCCAGCCCTGCGCGATCCGCTCGGCAGCGTGTCCAGAGCCTCGGCCTGCATCCTGACCTGGGAGAAGGAGACAGTGAGCTGAGTCCCGGCAGTCCAGGATGAAGGTCCAATAGGGGACTGGCCCACGGACTCTGCGGAGGCCCCGACGCCACGCCATCATTGACCGTGGGGACAACTGCCAGGGCAAGAGACACTGTGCACTGAACGCCATGGGCCAGCTCCGCGCCACACAGAGCACCTTTAATCCTCACCCAGCCCTCCATAGGAGAAATGATGCTCTCCACTTTGCAGACAGGAATCAAGGGCTCACAGAGATTAAAGAACATCACCCCTTGGGTTAGGGACGGAGGTAAGTTCCAAACCTCCAAAGGGGTATTCTCAACCTCCACTGCACACAGAATCATTGGAGGAGCTTTAAAAATTCCTACTGTTGGGGAGGGAGGTTCCTGGATGGCTCAGTCAGTTAAGTGTCTGACTTCAGCTCAGGTCATGATCTCATGGGTTGTGAGTTCGAACCCTGCATCAGGCTCTGTGCTGACAGCTTGGGAGCCTGGTTCGGATTCTGTGTCTCCCTCTCTCTCTGCCCCTCCCCTGCTCGTGCTCTGTCTCTCTCTCTCTCAAAAATAAATACTAAGAAAGCTTTTTTAATTAAAAAATAAATAAATAAAAATTCCTACTGTCNTCTCCCCCATGGTCCTCCATTAAGTTCCTCCTAATCCTCCTATACCGTGCAAACATATGATATTTGTCCTTCTCTGCCTGACTTATTTCGCTCAGCATAACACCCTCAAGGTCCATCCATGTTGCTACACATGGCCAGATCTCATTCTTTCTCCTCGCCATGTAGCATTCCATTGTATATATAAACCACATCTTCTTGATCCATTCGTCCGTTGATGGACACTTAGGCTCTTTCCATGTTTTGGCTATTGTTGAGAGTGCTGCTATGAACACTGGGGTACATGTGCCCCTATGCATCAGCACTCCTGTATCCCTTGGGTAAATTCCTAGCAGTGCTATTGCTGGATCATAGGGGAGTTCTATTGTTAAATTTTTGAGGAACCTCCACACTGTTTTCCAGAGGGTTTGCACCAGTTTACATTCCCACCAACAGTGTAGGAGAGTTGGGCATTAGGATTCTTAAATGATCCCCAGAGAAGCTTTTGAGGAGCCCTGAACCTAACTCTGTAGACAAGGGTGAGAACCTTTGCTCTGGAACATTCCAAACCAGTTCCTTATTTCTCTGCCAGGAATGGTACATAATCTCATTTTCCAGGGGACTCCAGGGACTAGAAGTCAGAGAGTAGAGAGTTTCTTCGAGTTCAGGGCTTCTCAACATTTGCACCACTGACATGCTGGACTGGAAAATTCTTTGCTGTGGGGGCTCTCCTGAGCATCGTAACGTGTCCGGCCACATCCCCGGCCTCCGCCCACCAGATTCCAGTAGCACCTCCTCCCAGGCTGTAACAATCAAAGATGTCTCCATAGTAGGGACCAAGGTGTAGCCCTATGGCTTCCTGCAAACACTGTGGGCAAGTCCCCTTCTCCATAAAAACATGGAGCTTAGCCTCCATCAAGGATGCCAAATAGGTGTCGTCTCGGAAGCCATCTCCAATCAATTAGTGACCGCCAGGAGCGCTCTAATTGAGACAAGCCCTGAAGCTCCATCAGTGTTCAGCAGGAAAGATTGTCATGATCAATTGACAATGTCTGCCAGGGCTCAGGATTGGAAAGGGGCCGCACTGGCCATTTAGCGGCCATTCCTAGACTCCGTGCTGTCTGTCTCGTCTGGGTCATTACATTTATTCTGAATGACACAGAAACCATGCTTTCCCTTTTTAGAAATGATTGTGACCCTAAAAATATATCTTATATTGTCACTGCAATAGTCACACCTACTATGGATGTGTGTATGGGACACAGATCGCCTGAGAAGTGGTGCTCATATTTCCTGTGATATTCATCAATGTCAAGCCCACCCTGTGTCCAATGGCCTTCTCCACCACTCCCTAGAGCTTCCGGATGTAACCCTCTCTCCTAGGACACCTGCTGGTATAACTATGTGTCTGTCTCTCTGGCAGATGAGTTTTCCCGGGACTCTCCCCACCTTCTGCAAATGTGCATCCTCAGCATCTAGCAAACAGTAGGTGCTCAATCATATCATTGAGGATGCTGATAGTGGAGGTGACTTTTGGGAGCCAGCAAGGACAGAGGTTGAGACGAGGCTTGGCCAGCACCAGGCCTGGAGCTGGGGCCAGGACTCTGCTGTGGGGCCCTGGTTTGTCATTAGACATTTTATCCAATTAAGTCATTCTTGGCTGCTGGTGCTTGCTGGACCCTTGCCGGCCCTCTCTCACTTCTCTGCCCCTAATCGCAACCAGATGCTCTGGAGAAGGTGGGGAGAGGGGCAGCCCCCGGGCCCCTTCCCCAGGTTACCCACTGGCTGAGATGGGCCTAATCCCAGTGCTGGGAAGGCAGTCTGCCCGTGGCTCAGACCCCAGGCCAAGGCTGTCCTGCCCCTCTCGGGTGGGGCCACAGCTGCCTCTGGAGATACAACTGTTTGTGCTGGGCTGCTCTGCCCAGCTCCCCCGGACCTCCCTCAAGCAGCCCTCGGGCCTGGGCAAGAGCCAGAACAGGAAAGGAACATGTACAGAGCAAGCGGAAGAGCTTAGCCGACCTGGAAAGGGATGCTGGAGATCGGCAGGCATCACAACGCTGCAACTGAGACAGGAAGGTGCCTGCAACGTGGGAGCCCAAGGCCTGAGAAGAGCGCTGGGAAGGGGGGCCCAGCCTGATGAGGGCTCGGAGAATGGATACCTGTACCCACAAGCTGTTTGACCTTGGACCCATCTGTTTACCTCCCGGAGCCTCAATTCCTTCATCACTAAAACGGGGATGACCGTCATACCTATGGCACAGGCTGCCATGAGCATCAAGTGAAAAACAAATGAGAAGGCTTTATAATTAGAGGGCTCAGGGCCAAGGTCAGAGGCAGAGTCCACTAAGTCGAGCAGGGAAGGGGACAGAGAGGGAAGCTTCCCAGGAACCTGCCCTACGCTGGCCCAGCCCTGAGTCTGACCCTCTCAGCCCCCACGACATCTGTCTCCCTGCCACTCTCCCCCCTCCCAGTTGGCAAGGACAGGACATCCCCCCTCAGCCTGTAGAAGGAGCCAGCACAGCTGGCTGCTCACGTGTGTGTGCGCGTAGAGGCCCACGTGCCTGTGCACACACAGACTTGCCTGGAGGTCCAGGCCATCCCCCCACGTGCCCACACATGTGTCGCACACTTATCCGCCCCTCGGCCACTCTCTGCTCTACCTTCTGTCCTGCATCGGAGAGCGCCATCTTCCCAGCCCCCTGTGTCATGTGAGCGCACCTGCCTGTGAGTGACGGCGAGAGGCTCGTGGAGATCACACTGCTCTTTACTCATCTACGTGTCCACCCATGGCCCCAAGGAGCATACTGTCGCAACAGTAACAGGAAGAATGAAAATGGCAGCTAACTTTTCAGAAATGCTTACTCTGTGCTACAGCTCTTCCAAAGCCTTTAAACAGATCAACTCATTTAATGTTCCCAATAACGCTAGTTTTAGATCTATTTAACAAACTGGGAACAGAGGCACAGAGATGTTAAGGAATCTCCCAAGGTCACACAGCTAGTCCACGGCAAGATTGGCACACGGGCAGGCTGACCTCGGGGTCTGCTCAGGCCACAGAAAGTGTAACAAGGAGTGACCAGCAACCCCGGGCTGTTTCCTAAGGTGCAGGGCAGCCCAGGGAAGGACTGGAGTGTGGGCCGGGCTTACGGGGATCACTGCGTCTGCACTTAGGAGCTGCCCTGGGACACTGTGTCCCCTGGCATGCGGGGGGGCAGCCCGGCCGCAGTAGAACCCCAGGTCCCTCCATACACCACTGCCCTGCTCTGGCGCAAGAAGCCACTGGCGGACTTCAGGAGGCCACATCACGCCACCCAGGTGTCTGGCCAAGCCACGCTCATCCCCCCCAGCACCCAAGCTTGCCATTCCAGCCCCACAGCCACAGCCTCCACCCTCCATGCCCTCAAACTAGTCTCTCCCACTCTCTCCAGGGCATCCTTTCTAGAGGACACACGTGATTCCATCTGTCCCTTGCATCCAGCTCTCCACAGCCCTCCAGCTGAAGGCCCTTCCTGACCGGATCTGTGCTCTCTTCTCCAGCCTCCTGTCTCCCTAAAGCCCTCTCCGGGACCCAGGCCACAGGGCCTCACACACATGGCTTTCCCAGCCGGGACCACTCTGCTCCATAAATGAACCCTTCTTCTGAGGAGCTTTTGCTCATCCTTCAAGTCCCATAAGATGTCACCTCTTCCCAAAGCATCCCCTCACATCCCTCCCCCTCTCCCCAGATGCTACGTGCACCGTCCCAGCCCTGACCTCCACAAGTTGTTGCTGCCTGTGCATCTGCAGACTCCAGGTTCCTGATGCAGAGCAAGCACTCAGTTAGCACATGTAGATGCTGGAAGGAAGGAAGGAAGGAAGGAAGGAAGGAAGGAAGGAAGGAAGAATGAAGGAAGGAATCGAGGAAGGAAGGAAGGAAGGAAGGAAGGAAGGAAGGAAGGAAAAGAGGGAGTGAAGAAGGGAGGAAGGAAGGAAGGGAGGGAAGGAAGAAGGAAGGAAGGAAGGAAAACGGGGAGGGAGGAAGGGAGGGAGGAAGGAAAGAAAAGAGGGAGGGAGGAAGGAAGGGAGGAAGAAAGGGAGGGAGGGAGGAAGAAGGGAGAGACGGGGGAAGGAAGGGAAAGAGGGAGGAGGGAAGGAAGGAAGGGAGGAAGGAAGGAAGGAGGAAGGGAAAGAGGGAGGAAGGGAGGAAGGAAGGAGGGAGGGAGGGAAGGGAGTAGGGAAGGGAAGGAGGGAAGGATGGGGGGGTCTTTAAACGCTTTGGTTACTTGAGATCNCCACAGCAATACAGGAGCACAGGTTTGGAATCATACAAACTTGAGGTTGAACCCTAAATCTACTACTTACTGACTGTGACACTGGACAAATGACCTCATCTCTCCAAACCTCAGTTTCCTTATCTGTAAAAGGGAGATCATAAAACCTACACTTGGAGTCTTTAACAAAATGCTATGCACAAAGCACCCAGCAAAGGTCCCTGCCTTCCCCGAGAAACCCACTGAGGTTTGCTTGCTGGGAAGCCCACTGAGGCTCCCACCCAGGGCCTTCCCCTGGGGAGAGGGAAGGAAGCACAAGGGAGTAGCAGGAAGGGACCGCCAAGTAGTCAGAGGAGAAGAGAGAAGAGCTTGGCTCTATGTGAGCTTCTCTCATAGGGAGAGTTTGGGGTCCGTGACCACCTCTGATTCACTCACTCAGGACACATTCATCGGAACCCTGCTGTGTGCCAGGCACTGTGCTGGGTCCTGGGGCAGCAACAGGGATCAGGCAGACACAACCCCTGTGCCCATGAAAATTCCAGTTGGAAAAGACTGCAAAATGAAGAATGTGGTGAACAAGGCAGCGTGCGGTGGTGATGGGTGCTGTAAGACAGAGGGCTGGGTTTCATTGCTTGCCTGGGCAGAGCCATCAGGGTGGGCCTCTCTGAGAAGGTGGCCCTTGAGCTGAGACCCGGAGGAAGAGAAGCCAGTTACTTGAGGACCAGCAGGGACACAGCCTGGATGTGCTGAGGGGTGGACCTGGGGAGAGTGGGAGCAGGTGCCGGCATGGGAGGAGGCTGTCCGCTCTAAGAAATTCGGACTTTAAGGCAATAAAATCCAAGCTCTTATTTATTAATGCTTTTTCTGGGTAATAGAAAATTTCCCAATTTGAAAAAAAAAAAAGAAATTTGGACTTAAGTCTCAGTTAGTTCGGAAGTGTCTGGTGGAAAGGAGGTTGGAAGCAGAATCGTGGCTATAAGGGGCCCTAGACACAATCTGGCCCAAACCCCACTTTATAGAAGAGGAAACCAAGGTGCAGAGAAATGAGGAAGTTGCGAGAATCACCAGGGATTGCTGTTGGGCCTGATCTCCCGGCTCCCAGACCAAAGACAAGCCCTCCCGCCACCTCTTCTTTCTATGTCTGTTTTAGGCACTGCTGGTCCCACTGGGGCCAGACTCTGGCCCTGGCCTCCTAAGGCCATCTTCCTGTCTGTCCATCTGCCTGTCTGTCAGCCTCTAATGGTCTTTCCCCACCTCCCGACTATATCTTTGGGCCACTCATCTTTCTCCTGCTCCTGTTCTAATGATGGATGAAGTTTCAAGATTCCACCGAACAAGCCAACCCATCAAGAGGGAGGGCAGACCACAGTGCCCTCCTGAAGGCCCCCTGCCCACGGAGCTTGGAGCCTTGGGGCTGGATGGCACCCTTCACACCCAGCTCCCCGCTGCCCTTTTACCAGGCCCATGGGCTCCACCGCTTATCTGAGCCAGGCTGTCCCTCCTTAGCAGCCCACCCCTAAACTATCTCACCCCTACGTCTCTTCCTCCAGCAGACAACCTCCCCCTACCTCCCCGCAGGCCCTTCCTCCAGTCCATCCCGGCCTGGTGAAAAAAACCTCTGGACTGAGAGTCGACAGCTGCCCCCTCTGGCTTCCTAGAGCTTCCTTAGTCCAACCCATGTCTCCTGCTGCAGAGAAAGTCCATTTTTCCTGGCCGAATCTCTGGCAAAGCTGAGAAGACAGGGTGTCCTCTACTTAGAGATGTGAATCAAGCCTCTGCCTGCCCCCCCCTTCCTGGACTCCCCAGGCATCTACTACCCCAACTCGACTCTGAAGGGGCAGCCCTCAGGGCCCAGTCTGGCCACCACCCTCTGGCACATGCCTATGACCTCTCAATGCCCCTCCCCCAACTCTCCATGGTTTTCCTAACTCAGTCAGGGGGTCCAGAGCCCCACCCTCGTCATCAACCCAGTCACATCCTGGGGTTCAGGAGATCCCGCCAGGTTTGGGGCCACAAGGGACTTCCAAAACTGACCTGTCCAACCTCTTCTTTTTTATATCTATTTTTTTGAATTATCAATTACCTACACATATCATAACAAATCTGAAAAGGAAAGACAGTCGTAAAAAGAAAAAAAAAATCTCTCATAATCCCATCACCAAGAGGTGAAGATTTTGCTGACAGCCTCACTTTATCAGTGGAGAAACAGGCCCAGAGAAGGAAAGTAACTTGCTCAAGGTCACACAGCAAGTGAAATGTTGGGACAAGAAGCCAAGTCTCTGGCCCTTCTCTGTGTGGTCTCCCCAAAACCCGGTGGCTCTGAACCAACAGCCTCTTGCCACATGAGCTTCCTCTGCTCTGGGCCCACATTTCCACCATCAGTACCCTTGCCCACCCTCCTTCTCAGCAGGGACCCAAGCCTCTCTCGGCTACATACAAGGACCGTTAATGTCAAGAAGGCGGTCCCTGACGCTGTGCCGGATGCAGCACACCTCAGAGACGAAGCAGCCCCAACCACAGCATCTCCCCGGACAACCTCGTGCCACTGCCCTGTCCCATTTAAAGGACACCTACGTCAGTGAGGCATAAAGCTCTGTCTTCCCAATTCTGTCAAGAGGCTGGACTGCAAATTACCCACTTCCCCAACTCCAGGAAAGGTCTGGGTGCCTGAGGAGAAAGGAGGGGCATGGAAAATTGCATGCTGAAAAATGGATCTTTTGTAATATGAGAGACTCAAGGTAGACCTCAGAAAGGACTTCCAGGTAGGAGAGATGATCACGGAGAACGGTGTAGGGGAGAGGAGTGTGCAAATAGGAGCCCCCCACTATCCAGAGCCAGAGCAACGAATGACCAAAGTCCACAAGGACAGCACAGCACGAATGACAGGAGGACCCTGGGGGCTGGGGGAGCAGCGAGTCGCTTCTTGGTGGCCCCAGGACTGTTCTCCAGGCTCCAAACAGGGAGAGGAAGGCTGCTAGCAGGCCAGGCTGCTACACAGCTTCCTGTGGGAGACATGCTAGGTCTCCACCATCCCCCTGACTGCTCCCACCCAGCCCCCAAAACTGACTCAGAACCCAACCTGGGTCAGCTTGGGGGCGAGGGTTGGGGGAGGTGGGGCAGGGAAGAGAAAGAGGAGGCTAAGCTGGGGCAGGAGGCACCCCAGGCTCCCATCTCATCAGAATTCATCCTCCTTCAGTGTGGCCAGGGGTCCTTATGACTCCCCCACTGTCCTGTTTGGGGCCAGAGCCACTGCCCTATGTAGCCCCCTCTGCTGGGGTCCCTCCAGTGTCCTTCCAGGAGGAAAGAATTGGGGGTATCAATGTCTGCCGCCTTTACTCTCACACACCCTGTGTGTTTAAAGAAAGTGAGTGGGAC
>NW_027532426.1:2999052-3022961 GCF_008692635.1 Crocuta crocuta | reverse complement strand
CCCGAATTTCACCCACTCCCACCCCCATGGCTCCCCCTCCCCCTTCACTCCCCATTTCCAGCACCGTCTTGCCCACCAGCCCAGCAGACGGGGAGGGGGGTGGCGGGTGGAAGCGCCTGGTTCACCCCTACTTTAAAAGAGCCTGCACCCCCCCTCACCCCCCACAGGAGGTAGCCACCCTTCTCTCTGGGGCCCCAGGCCTGCTCAGGGTCCCAATCAATCTTCAAAGCCAGCCCCATAGCAAGAAGACGTCTCATCCCACCTGCCAGACTTATGACAGACTCTGGGGACAGATCACCGTTTTTTTTCTTCCAGGACAGAATAAAAATACCTGCAATTTAGGAGATTTAATAGCGGGGAATCAGGTCAGGACACGGAGGTGTCTCATCCCTCCCCTGACCTACTTTGTGCGATGCCAAGGAGCTGGAGCACTGGGGGGTGGGCGAGTGAGGGGTAAGGGGCTTCTGGTTTCTGCCGTGGCCTAGGGACTGGACACTGGCCGACCGGTAGGGTATGGACGCTGAGTGCCCTTGGGGGAATTCCCCAGAAGAGGGATACGCCTGGGGACAGGAGAAGGAACAGCGTGGGCTGGAAGTGGGGGGTTCCCTGACACTGAGGCCAGAGAAGGGACCTGAGAAGGAAACGAGAACGAAAGGCCCCCTAATCTCTCGGAATCCCAGTTCCTCCTTCCTCTGGATTCAGGGTCCCAGAAGCAACCTCCTCCAGCCCTGAATTCTTTAACCCCTTACAATGGGAAAAGGTAAGACCTGTCTATAAGTTCTTCTCGTTGTCTAATTCAAATCCCAATTTTGCCTCCTCTCAAATGGGAATAGGCCTCCGCCTCCAGCTGCGGCTTCTTGCTGCCCTCTTGTGGCCACGCGGCGAGCCGCGGTCTGTCTTCAAGGTTTTTTTTAAGGGCTCAGGCTGAAAACAGCAGCTTGGAAAAAATTAGAAGCGAGCGACGGGAATTTTTTTAATGTAAGCCTCAGGATCTTGAGTGTACATCAGAATCACCTGGAGGGCTTATTAAAATACAAATTTCTGGAAGCCACCCCCAAGTTTCTAATTCAATAGTTCTCGGAAGAAATCGAAAATCTGCGTTTCCAGCACCCTCCCAGGTGGTGGTGCTGGTCCGGGGACCACATTTTAAGAACCATAGCTTGAGAATTCCCGCTTTTTGCGCTCTCTCGTCTTTCTTGCACCGATTGTCGTCTTCCCAGAAGAAGGATGGCAAAGGAAATGTCAACATAAAATTGTGGAAGGGGGGAAGGGTAAGGATTTAAATAAAATCGGAGAGGCTCACAAGACCCCTGTGGTGCATGAAAACAGACGCCAAGGGGGCACCCGGATTTGAACCGGGGACCTCTTGATCTGCAGTCAAATGCTCTACCACTGAGCTATACCCCCTCTGCTGGCGTCTTGGCGCGGTAGTCTCTTAGTGCTACTGCTGCGCAGGCGCTTTGATGAGTTTGCGAAAAGAAGTGGGATCCGAAAAGTTGTGCAGGATGTCGATCTCAAAAGACTACTCTCCTGGACGCAAAACTTGCTTCCCGAAACTCTGAGCTAAGGATTTCTACTGACAGTGTAAGAAAAATGCAGTTTGGGAATGTGGGAGGGGAAATCCCTCGAGATCGTTCGAGAGCCCTCGATTCGGGGACATTCTCTTGCGCGGGGTTCCCCGTTTCCTGCCCCGTACAGCTCCTTTACTGCTTCTTGGAGCCCCTCTTTCCGTCCCGCCCGCTCAGGCGCGCTTCTCTGGGCCTTCCTTGCCCAGCCCAAGCCTGGCCCTTAGATACTCGGCCTCCCTCCCCGGGAAGAGCCGTCGGGTCACTGGCCAGGCGGACCTGCGGGTACGCCCGTCTCAGCCCTAGCACTACCGAGGGGGCCGTCGGTACCGTCCACCTAGGGTTAAGCTAGAGCTCCTTGCCCTCGCACTGCATCCCGCTAGTCGGCACACGCGAGCTGAGTGCGTGAATCCGCGGGGCCGGGACTGCCTCGTCGCCTGCCTGCAAAAGGAGGTAGTAGGGCCCCGCGTTGCGTCCCTTCTCCCTCGCTCGGGCACTTTGAGAGGTGGACTGCAGAACAAAGAAAACACGAAAAGCCAGGTATGGAGAGGGGGCACCCGGATTTGAACCGGGGACCTCTTGATCTGCAGTCAAATGCTCTACCACTGAGCTATACCCCCAACACGCCACTACGCTCTTGTTAGAATAAATTTCTGTAGTATAAGGAAGTATTAAATTACGCTTCTGAGTGCTCTGCCAAAACGATCTAATGGAAAGAACAGAGAATCTGAATGGGGATGGCTAGGATTGCTGAGTTCTTCCTTCATAATCACACCTCAGGAAAACCACAGGGTTAAGGAATCCTGGGCTGTCTATAGCTGTCCAGACTGCCCCAAGATGTCCACTGCTTGACTTGGGAAGGAAAGAGGCACACGGACTCCAGGAGCATCCCAGACTTTGTGGGGCAAGAGCACTGCTCCTTGTACACAGATTGACAGCCTGGGTTTCCATCCTGTCTCCAGCTCTACCTAGATAGGACTCCTGGGCTTTTCTAATCCCTGAGGGCCACTGCTCCCCTCCCTCATGAGTCAGCATCAAGTCACCCTCACCCCCTAGACCCAGGTACAGCCGAAAGCTCCCAGTCCTGGCAAGCCACGTGTCAGTTACCTGGCAGAGGGTGGTAGAGCCCACGACCAAAGAGCCAGCCAGTCCTCTGGACAGATGGACCTTAAGGCACCATCCCTCCATTTCCAAGGAAGATTTCCCCCTACCTGATAGCCCTGTACAAAAACCAAAAGCCAGTTTGAAGCACAGGTGGAAGGAGCTAGCAGAAATAAGAGGTGGGCAGTTTTCACTGGCATTTATTACACTTTTATGAAAATTCTAAAGCCATGTGGGAAAAAATCATTACAAAAGATGGTCAAGATGAGCACCCTGTAGGAATCGGGGAAATTTGGGAGGAGTGGGATTCACATTGGAAGGGCTGGGAATGAAGGGCGTACGATGAGATGGCTGAACGCTCAAAAGCTGTGGTCAGAGCCAGCGTCTCAGAGGAAACAGAGAGGCCTGGGAGGAGTGGAACTCCCCGCCATGCAAGGGACTACCCCTGTCTGGGGTGTCCCGCCCTCCTCCCTCTCCCTTCCCACCAGTGTTTGGCTTTGGTGTCCTTCCCCAGAGCCTGCCCCTTCACCTCTCTGGAATCTCCTTTGCTCAAAGGTGGCTGAGGGAGAGCTGGGATAGGAGCCAGGGGCGGGGGCGGGGTTCTAAGAAATAAAGAGCAATTCCAGGGGTCTCTTACTTCGGCCCCCATTTCTTTTTTCAAAGAGGTTGCAGGCGGAGGGGACTGGGCTCCACATTCTAGTCCCTCAACATGTCCAACAGCTTGCCTGGTGAGTCCAAGGACACCTACTTCCATGGAGTGAAGGGCAGCTTTTCTGCTGTCCTGTCTGCAGCAATTCAGGGCGTTTCGGCTAGCTCACACGGTTGAGGGGACTGTGACAATCTCACTTCACTGTCCAAAGCTGACCCAGCTCCCATCAGAGAATCGTAGAAAAGTAATAGTCACTTGGGTTTTCTACCCACATAGTCCAAGCAAATGGCCGCAGACTGGGACATCAGTTGGCAGTGGTTTGGGACTTCATCCACTGGAGCCCCTCGGGCAGCCTGCAAGGAGGGTGGAACAGGGCAACGATCAGCATATCCTGCGAGGATGACGGGCTCTGAGCCCCCCGCCCCTACCAGAGCTGATTGAGGGGACAACCAATGTCCCATCCAATCTCTCAGTCAACAAGTATAAATGGACTGAGTACCTCAGGTGCCATGCTAGGGGTTGGGGTTACTGGTGAAGAAACCAGACGTGCCCTCTGGAGTCTACAGTGTCGCAGAGGAGATGGTTGTGAGTTGGGGGAGGAGGGTGGCCAGGACACTATCAGAAATGTGTGGCTTCATGGGGTGCCTGGGTAGCTCAGTCAGTTAAGTGTCCGACTCTGGCTCAGGTCATCATCTCGCTGTTAGTGGATTCGAGCCCCACGTCAGGCTCTGTGCCGACTGCTAGCTCAGAGCCTGGAGACTGTCCTTGGATTCTGTGTCTCTCTCTGACACTCCCCTGCTCACTCGCTCTCTCTCTCTCTCTCTCTCTCTCAAAAATAAAACATTACAAAAATTTAAAAAGGAAAAAAAAGAAATGTGTGGTTCCTTGGGCGACCTGCCTCAAGTCTCCAGGTACCTGGGTCCCCAGCCTGCTGTGATCCCACTTGAGAGAGAAAAGAGAATTTTCCAAGCCTGACTGTGACCTAGCTCCTTCACATCCTTCATGATTTACTCAGCAGCTACTTTCTCAGTGGCCCTTCCTTGGCACCTTATCTAAAATGCAACATTTGCCCACATACTTTCAATCTCCTTTGCCTACCTGATCTTTTCCCAGCACTTAACACTTTCTATCTCACTATATATTTTTCTTATTTTTATTATGTATTGTCTGCCCCCTCCCACAAGGGCGGGGGCTTTTGTGGTTTGTTTGCTGCTGTTTCTCTGATGCCTAGAAAAGTGCCTGGCACAAACCCAGAGCTCGATAAATGTTGAATGTTGATGCCACTCACTCTCGCCGGGAACTCACAGAGGGAGTAGGTATAATCACCCTCCTCTTTACAGATAAGAAAACTCAAGGTCAGAAAGACTCAGCAACTTCTGCCTGGAAGGCTTCCCCCCAGGTCTTCCCACGGCTTTGGCTGTCGCAGCCCAAAGGTCATGTCCTAATCGAGGGTGTCCCTGACCACCAGAGCTCAATCAGACCCAACCCGGCCCCATCTATCGCTGTTAATCCAATTTCACTTTATTCAAAGCACCTCTCTGTACCTAAGATGTCTGTGCTCGGGCGGAGTGTCGTCTCTCTTTCAGAATCAGCCTGAAAAGAGGCGCTCTGCCCTGCTCACTGCTCACCCACTGCCTCTCAACTGTGGGTGGGTGCTCGACTGACTTGGCCCAGGAGCCAAGCGTGAGCCAGACCCTGACAGGAGAGAAACAAGAGAAGGTTCTGATGGTCAGCTGTCTGTTGGTTGAGCCGGACCCTGGAAGTACAGGTGGGGGCGGCCACTAACCCTTCCCCAGTGAGGGCACAGCAGCCTTGTATGTGCCACGGGTGGTCTTTGATGGCACTGAGAGTGAGGAATTGAGAGATCTCCACGGTGGTCATGGAGTCCTTCATATCCTGCTTGTTGGCAAAGATGAGAACGGAAGCATCTCGCAGAGCCTGTGGACAGAGGAGCCGGGCGCCAGTCAGCCTGTGGGAGACGCAATGCCCAGGTGGGACACGGATAGGGCAGCCACATCAAATGGAAGCAGCCACATCCATTGACACCGACAGCGTCTGGAATGCCTCCCAAGCACCTCAGAGGATCCCTGCAGTCCCATGAGGCAATAATTTGGTGATCCTCCCCATTTCATACTTGGGAAAACTGAGGATAAGAAAGGTGAAGTGACCTGTTGGGAGGGGGGGTGGGGGGATGTGCCACAATGAAAGAGAAGTGAGGTCAGGACCTCAACGAGCAACTCTGGCTTCTGTGACCCAGTCGTGCTGAGGGCATTAGTGCTCTTCAGGCTGCTGGGGTAGAGGCTCTCAGAGACTGGGGGATCAGGAATGAAGCTCAGAGAGGCTAAGTGAGTAGGCTGAAGTCACACAGCTAGTACACTGGGCTCTCTCCCAACCTCAGGGGCCTTACCTCATGGGCCAGCATTCTGTATAGCTCCTCCCGAGTGGTCAGCAGCCTATCCCGGTCCGTGCTGTCAATCACAAGGATGATGAACTGGCCGGAGGAGGGGAACGGTGAGTGGCGGGCTTTCCCTCTCATGAACAGGTCTCCTGCCCCCTGCGCTCCCAGACTGGCCTCTGCACCACCCTGATGTAAGCCCCACAGAGAATTGGTCTGGTCTCAAGCTCTCCCTGCCCTGGTTCCATTTTAACTCCCTTTTCCATCCAGGCAGTGGGGGGACACGGCACGACCTCCGTATGCCAGGGGCGGTGCCAAGCCCTGCACATTCACGACGCCAGGAGGGTCCCCCGTGCAACTGGAAACATGATGATCCCCATTTATAAATAAGGAGATGCATTCGGCTGCTTGGCCGCTCTTGCTCTACGACATACAGCTGGTGAGCGGCAGTGCTGGAGGCCACAGTCTGTCTCTGCCTGGCCCCCTCCAGGAAGGAAACCACCGAATTCTACTGCTGCCAGAGGAAGAAAGTAAGGCCGCTGGAGACCAGGGGCCCACCCCATGCAGCGCCTCATGCAGAAAGCTGCCAGCAAGCAGACAGAGCTGCCAAGAAGTATTCAAAAATGTTAACGGAACACTGTGCCGCATTAAGTATTTGTTAGTTATTATTTAAATTTCACAATTGGGGGAAGTCATTATTACAGTCTCCACCTCACAGAGTGGGGGAAGCAAGGCTCAGAGAGGCTAAGTGACTGGCGCACATCACACAGCCACCTCGACGGCCCCTTCCAGCCCCAACACTCTCCTCACCTCAGTGTTGGAGTAGTACGTGTTCCAGGTAGAGCGCAGCGCCTCCTGTCCCCCTATGTCCCACATGAGGAAGTGTGTCTTTCGCAGAACAATCTCCTCCACATTGCTACCGATGGTGGGAGATGTGTGGACCACCTCGTTCATCAGGCTGGGGAGGGAGGAGAGGACATCAAGGGCTCGGCCCATTCTGTTCCCTCTGCTCCCAAGTCTGGCTGAATCAAGCTCAGAACAGCTCAGCCCGGGTTGACCAAGCCTCTGGGCACAGGGGAGTGCAGGCAGGAGCAGACCAAGTCTTGCCCCTGGCGCAGACCCGAGAGATGGGAATCTAATTAGAGCAGCGTCCCCAAACTTTAATATGCGGTTGAATCGCCTGGGAATCTCGTGAAAATGCAGATTCTGATCCGATGAGTCTAGGCAGGGGCCCAGTGTTTTGCATTTCTAACAAGCTCCCAGTTGGTCTGCTGGTCTGTGGACCACTCTTTGAGTAGCAAGGGATTGGGAAAAGGAGACAGATAAAGTGAAGGCCATCAGAGAGGTGCTTTAACATAGAAAACACGGTTTTATATAGGAAGTGAAAAGCTTACTTTTCTCCGTATGCGCGTGTACTGTTTGATTTTCTCTTTTCTTCTGGTTTAAAATGATCATTTACACACACTACTTTTTCAGGAGAAAATCTTTCTAAGTAAATACTCCGGAGTCTCCAAAGGGGAGAGATGCCCTCCGGAGAGTGCATATTGGGAAAAGCTCCGATGGATAATTACTCAGCACTCGTGTCCGCCTCGGCTGGATCGGGAGCCACGGAGCTCAGCCAGACTCCAAGCCGGCCCTCCCCTTTGGGTGTGAAGAAGGGGACAAAGTTGGGAGGCAAAGGTGTTGTGCCCGAGTTAGAAAGGAGGGACCGGCCGCTAGGGGGAGCGAAGCGCAGGGAGGCGGGAAGAGAAGTCCGCCTCTGACAGTTTCACGGCTGCAACCCGGTCTGGTAGGTTCAGAGGGGTGTATGGCGGGGAGCACCGGGTTGCCCATACCGGGCAGGATTGGAATCCCAGGCGAGGGGCCACAGATCTGAAGGGTCACTGTACCAGGAAGGTTCCACCAGCGTCCGCTCTCCCCACTCTTCCTCGCTACAGGAAAGAACCGGGAACCCAGGGAAGGGCTCCTTGGTGATTGCTGATTGGTCCAAATGTCTGTCAGTCTAGTGGAAAGATCCAACCCCTCCCCACCTTTTTCCATCAGAGGGTCACTTACAGCTGGTAGAGAATGGTGGTCTTTCCCGCATTGTCCAGTCCCACGATGATAACCTTGTGCTCTGGAGTCATCCAGGGGGAAGGACAAGGTCAGGGCCAGACTCCAATAACCAAGGGACTGTGTTCCCCACCGGGCTTCCCCAGACGGAGACGAGTGTTTCCAGCGGGCGGGGAGACCTCTGGCCACGGTACCACTTCTGCTCCCCTCCCCCCCACAAAACCAACCGGACAGGTTTGCTTCCCACCCAGTCCCGGACACCCGCGCCACTCCCAGACAGTGGAGAGGAGAGCTGAGCGCCACCTCCCTCGCTCCGTATTTCCAGAGATATGGTCGTCCGAAAGGTCAGGGGCGCCCTGGGCTTGCCAAGAGAAAGGGTCTGGGGAAAGAGCCGAGCGCGAAGTCACCATCGCAGGAAACCGGCGGCGGCTTTTAGCCAGGATGAAGGAGGCTTGCCCAGCCCTGCGACCTGGGGTGCACCTTAGCGCACGACCCTCGAAGAGCGGGGTGGGGGAGGGGGCAGGCGAGATCGCGGAATCTGCAAGAAGTGCCCACGCAAGACCTCGGACCCAAGGTCCCCCAGCGCATCCGCCCCGACCCCAGACTGGGGGAGCCCCAGTTGGGAGCCGGATCAAAGCGGTCGCTTGAATGCACTGTGCGCCCTTTACCCTGGTTCCCGAAGGTGCTCATCAGTTTGGCGATCAGTAGTCCCATGGCGGTTCCAGGCCGGAGAGGGGCCAAGACTCAGCGACCTTTGGGGACCTGGGTCGAGCCAGGGTGCTTGCAGCCCCGCCCCCCCGGGGGGGGGGCAAGTTTTGCCTATGAGTTCAGGAAGTCCCACGAGTCACCTGAGGGGCCAGGGAATCCCCTGGGACGCCAGCCCCGGGCTATGTATATCATGATGGTGAGGAACAAGCTACTTGTCTAGAGCCCTAGAGGTCAAGGAAAACAGGGTCCAGACTCCACATCCTCCCCTTTGTCCTGAGAAGACTCCAGAGGTTCTCTGGGTGAACTGCTCCCCCACTGCATCTCAAGGATGCTTACCACAGCGACCCACTACCAGGCCCCAACTCTCCCTCCTCCAAGTGCCATGTCTGGGGCACTAGACTGAGGCAAAACCCTACTTGCTGCACCTGCCAGCTATGAGGATCAGAGGGCTCACTGATCCTCTCTGAGATGGGAGAATATTCCAACTCTCAACACATCTCTCTCTAGTGGTTTCACTAGTGTGGGTCTGTCTTGTGATTCCCTCAGGGAAGGGCAGGGTCTCCAGAGTCCCTTGGTGATAGGCAACTTCTAGAAATAAATCAGTACCGCTTCTATGATTCATTGGCAAACTGACTGCTCAGGCACAGCTCCCAGGTCCGGAGGGATGGAGGGGGGGGTGGACATCTGAAGATAGGGATGGAGCATAGAGAGAGAGCTCACAGCCAGAGACCGTATAAAGGGGCACCAGATACTGAGAGCTAGCAGAGAGACCCTGGGCCAAGAGGGAGCCAGGCTAGAGAAGGAAGAGGAAGGAGGAGACTTTTATTGTTATGTATGTCCTTCTTTCCTTAAACTGGGAAAAACCAGAAAACAAAAAGAGAAGTGAGGAAGGCAAACCAACCCAGGCTGAGGGGAGCAGTTAGTTGAGGTCAGTTACCACACAGGAGAATCGACTCCTGCGCCACGGCCACTGCCCATTAGTGCTCCCCTTTGCTAGGGGAACAGCCTCTAACGCATCTCCTCTCCTCTGCCTCCCTCTGCCTCAGCACAGCCCTATTCACCTTCGTAAAGCACAGTTCAGATGATTCCCTGTTGCCCACTGGCTTCAGATCAGTCTCCTCACCCGACATTCAAGAGCCTCCATGAACAGCCCTCACCTGCCTTTGCAGGTGATCTCCTGTGTCCTGCATCTGCTGCTCGTTGCCCGCTATGCCCAGCCCCTTCCAACTCAGCTTTTGCTTCTGTGTTTCCTCCACCTGAACGCTTTCACCCTCCTAGAAAGGTAGACTTCTAAAACTTATTAGCCAATCCATGGCTTGGTTCTCCAGACAAATGGGGCTTCTCTTTAGCCTGAGATTGTAGACTGGCCGATTTTTGTGCCAATCAACTGTGAGACCTAGAGGGTGGGGTTCATGTCTCGTCCACCTGTGTTCTCCCCGCTCCCTGCCTGGTCCCATGCCTGGCACACAGTAAAAACGTGTTGCTATTGAAGTACAGTGAGTGATGCTATAGCTTGAGAGATGGTGTTTTGAACATTTAAAAAGAGGTGTGAGCACAAGTTGAAGAGGAATGAGGAAGGATGGGAAGTTCATGGAGAGAAGAGGGAAAACAGTTGGCTAAATAAGGAATTTTCATCCCACCCCGCCTTGGTGCCTGGAGTTAGAAGGAAGGAGAATTGACTACCAGAGCCCATTTCAGCCCCAGGAAAGCAGCGNTTTCCGGCGGGGGGGGGGAGGAGGAATCTCTTAGTGCATCTGCCCCCCGCCCCCCACTACCACCACCAAATTGCAGAATTGAAAGTGACATTCTGCTAGCTGGAACACATTCAGTAAACAGACGAGGGCTGCTTCTGCTGTGAGCCTAGGGCCTCGGTCTTAGGGGGCATTCATTCATTCACTTATCTGACAAATGAGTCAGGAGTTAGGAAACATGCCAGACCCGGTCTGGCTCTTTTGGAGCTGATGGTCTAGTGGGAGAGAGAAATGTACACACCAAAAAACCAAAAACAAAACCAAGCCCTGAGAGACAGGAGGTAGGAGGGCCTGACTTAGAAAGGAGTCATGGCTCACTTTTCTGAGGATGTGATTATTGGCGCTAAGACAAGATTTTCCTCTAGGGTACCAGCTGGAACACCCCTTGCTCCCTGGCCGTGGAAGTCCCAGCTCAGCTCCCTTGATTTTTTGGCAGGTGGAAACCTTCAGCCACACCAGGACTCACTGTGGACAGAAGCTACTGGTCAACGAAGGAGATGAGGGATCCCAGATGGGGGGGTGTCCCCAGCACCTCAGTTCCCCACTCCCTGAGGGGGGTGTGGTGGTAGCACCAGCCTCTATCAACCTCATCCCAACCGACTTCATGGTTGTTGAAATCCTCACATGTTGGGGCGCCTGGGTGGCTCAGTCGGTTAAATGGCCGACTTCGGCTCAGGTCATGATCTCACAGTTTATGAGTTCAAGCCCCGCGTCGGGCTCTGTGCTGACAGCTCGGAGCCTGGAGCCTGCTTCAAATTCGGTGTCTCCCTCTCTCTCTGACCCTCCTCCACTCGCACTCTGTGTCTCTCTGTCTCAAAAATAAGTAAACATTAAAAAAATCTTCACATGTTGACAGCCACCACCGTGCTGAAGGTACATCAGCTGAGGGCTTGTGGTTACCTAAAGACATGAATCTCTCTTTCTTCATCTCTCACTATCTCCAAGCCACCTAGAAATGGCCCCATCTGCAAGTTCCGGGCAAAGGGAATTTCAGGCAGCAGGCACATGAAGAGAAGACAAACATATTCAGACACCTGCTTCCTCCTCTCCTCGCAGAAGCTGGATCAGGGGGATGAGCACTAGATTTGGGGCTCACAGGCACCACAGAACTTGAACTCCAAAGATCTGAATTCAAGTCCTTGCTCCGTACCTGTGCAGCTACGGACAAGCTGCTGAGCCCCAGTGAGCTTTATCGGCAAACTGAAGTTAAGCATCCCTGCCCTTGATTCAAAATATCAGCCTCCACCCCTAGATGGAGCTCTCTGCAGTTCCCTGATTCTCCAGACCAAGCACCCAGCTGTCTTCCGCTCTTCCCCGCTTGGATGTCCTCTGGTGGGCACCGTAAACCCACCTTGTCCAAAACTAGACATCATTTCTGCTTCTAACCCTGTTCTTTCCCTTGCTTCCTCTATGTCTGGGAAGACTGTCACCCAGAGTCACCCCCTGATGCCTTCCCCTCTCTCTCCGGCCACCTCCAATCGCTCTCTGAGAGCTCTCCATTCTAACTGCTAGATGGGGGCTCCTTTCCCATTCCATTGTTGGGGCCTAATGCAACCCCTCTCCCCATTTCTTACCTGGTGTATTGTAGCTGTTTCCAGGGTAGGCCCTCCAACCTGTGCTCCAATCTATAACTGAGGCAACTTTGCCATTGCTACTTACAACCCTTCGCTTTCTGCACGCCAGCTTCAGGACAAAGCCCAAACTCTTTGACATGACTCAAGGCCTCCCGGAACCTGGTTCTGCCGACCCCTCCCTGACCACCTCCTTGAAAGCACACTTTGCCTGCGGAGTGCCAAGAATACGCCATGCATGTCACCTGCTTCCTCTGTCTTAAACACTTCCCCCCAGGTTAACTCCCCATCAGTCTGCTAGGCTCCACTCAAGCCTCACCTCCTCTGAGAAGCCTCCCCTGTCCTCCCCAGGTTAAGAGGACTACCCTTCTTCCAGGTTCCCACAGAACCCAGTGCTTCTCACAGCAGAGAGCTCATCATGCTGTCCTGAATCGTCTGTGGCTCCCTCTTAGACCTGGGCTTGGTACTTGGTAGGTGCTCAGCAAATATTCAGAAAGGAGTAAAAGATTGATTCCATCGAAAGGCAGTGGAATAAGAGAGCTAGGCTGGGACACAGAGACTGGACTCCAATCCCAGCAGTCTTTGCCATCAACTCCCTGGGACCTTGGACCAGCCACTTGACCTGTGGATCCACCCAGTTCCTTTCCTTGGGTCTGTTAACCCTTCACCTGGAAGACCTGTATGTCTGTTGCCCTACACACACACACACACACACACACACACACACACACACACACACACACACTTTGGGCAGAAGCATTCAGACAAGGGGCCCAGGACCTCTAGTTCCCCAGGCCCACCACCCCAGAAACAAGAACCAGGAGAACGGACGAATGTCACCTGCTGACTTTGTCACTCTTGATGTTCTCAGACTGGGGCTGGGGAAGCCCCTGTTCTCTCTCCGCTCCCCCCTCCCAAGTAGACCTCTTCCCCTCCCCCAACGCTGGCTAGCAGGGCACCAGTGGACAAGGGGCCGGTAGGAAGTCAGCCACTCTCTCTCAGGTGTTGGGAAGCAGCAGAGGCCATGGGAACAGAAAAACGACCACATGCCCCGAAGACATCGTGCCAGTGGGTCTGGATCTTACCCACTGAGGGATGCCCGCGACACCCCATTTCGCCACCTCAGCTTCCCATTTTTTCCAGCTCTACCTATGGGGAAACAGGCCAGACTTGGGGCTGGCTGAATGGGAAGGTAAAACTGGCCACACAGCTCCCATCGAGCTTGACCATAATGCATCAGAGCCACAGAACAAAGTGCTCTCTCTCCTGTTGAGCAAACGACTTGGGGCACAGCTCATTCCTGTGCCCACCCCTTCCTATCCCCCTGCATGTGGGCAGCTCCCATAGGCCCAGGCTGGCCACCGTGTGGCAGGAACGAAAAAAAAAAAAAAAAGCAGGCTCGGGAGGCGGCCGCAAAGGACAGGACGGCGGTTTTATATGTGGCAAAATACTTCTAGGGGAGTACAGACAGACAGACAGACAGATGGGGGCACAGGACACCAGACAGGGAGGGAGGAAGGTTGGGCAGTGGTGTCTTCTAACCAGTAAGTGGAAGCTGCTCCCCACCCCAGGTGGGGGGTGGGGCAACATTGGCACAGGAGGTGGCGAGACAGGCATGAGGTGCCCATCCCTGAGGCGGGCAGCCGGGCAGGACCCAGTCCTCGTTGGCACAATCGGCTCTCTCTGGCCCAGCTGGGTGCTGGAGAGGGGCAGGGCTGCTGGGCTGGAGGGATGCTAGGCAAAGGGACACTCTGGGGCAGAGGGGGTACCCAGGCCTCTCCTAGAGGGAGTGGACACGGGTGAAGGACAGGGTCACAAGAGGCAAGTCGAAAGCAGCGGCGACAGCAGCAGCCAAGCCCCGCAGGGGAGATCCGAGGTCCCGAGGCAACCACTGGGGTGGCGATCACCTCTCGGGCACTAACCCACAGGGCCTCTCCCCTGGGGCCTCCGGGTGAGAGTGAGGGAGCAGTTTTTTGGTTTCAAAATGAGGCGGACTAGAGTGTTCATGGGTGCCACACCCAGGTGAAACAGGGTGAGGGGCTCAGACGCGGAGGGGCCCCCTCTTCTGATGGCAGTAGGCAAAGGATGTTGTAGGCAAAGCTCATTCCCGGGATAGGTGAAGGCTGAGGCATGGAAGCGGTGGGGTGGGGGACAGTGTCTCTGGCTGCCCACACCTCAGGGGTCTAGGTCCTGGGCAGGCAGAGGGTACTACATCTGATGCCTGCCACTTTCTACCCAGACCCCTCCCCAGGACAAACTCTCCGTGGGGCTTCCATCCCACAGCTTTCACCCACCAGACAATGCTGCCAGGAAGCTGGGGAAGGGGTGGGCATGGTAAAGGACCCTGGATCTGGGGTTTGGGGGAGAGAGCCCTCGTGGGAGAGAGTCTGTGGTCTCCCTCTCCAGGAAAAGCCCCCCACCCTTCCCAAGTACTCCAGGTTGGGGAAAGAAAGGGCTACCCCATTTAGGACCCTTGTTTAGAGCCCCAAGAAGAAAGAGTTAAGGAAGTGCACCTTTTCTCTGGGAGTGAGGGGATAAAGCCCCCTGATGTGGGGAAAAAGGGACACTGAAAGGTAGGCATTCCCCTATCCGTCCACAGCAGGTAAGTGAAAAACCTACAGGTGTGGCTTAAAGGAATCCCAGGAGGTGGGATCTACCAACAAAGAAACCCCCCAAATCGAGCAAAGGCATCTGAAAGGAGGGAGACAGCGCCCCCTGGAGGAAAGATACATCCCCGTGGTGAGCCCCTCTGTCCCTCCCCTCTCCGGGGCTCGGAGCCCTGCCCCCCACTGTGTGGCCCCTGCTTCTCAGCGGATGTAGACACCTCGCCCCCAGCCTTCCAGCTCATTCTTGTTGCGCCCCAAAACCGGACCCCCACCCTCTGCGCAGTAGCGGGCCTTATTCCGGCCGCGGTTCCGGTTGTCGGTCAGCTCCTCTTCGTAGTCTTCTTCCTCATCCTCCCAGGATCCCTGCCGGGCTGGTGAGGTGCTGCCCCCTGCAGGGTCTCCAAGCCCTGGGCCCTCGGAGGGGTCAGTTTCCATGTCCACACATGAGTCTCCCAGCTCCGTGTAGGCAGAGTTTCGGTTGCCAGAGGTGTCGGCATCAAACGTGTCTTGACGAGACAGTGCCCGCAGGGTGCCCACCCGACCTGGTGGGTGGCTGCTGGGATAAAGGCCTGGGGGCTGGCCCAGCTCCCCCGGGTACTCGTGCACGCTGGCGTGCTCCCCGGTGGCACGTTCCAGCGACTGGTCCCCGGAAGCAAGGTAGGGTCCCTGGTTAGCAGACGGACGGCACACACCATGCAGATCAGGCAGGGGTGAGAGAGACACAACAAAGCAACGCAGGTTAGTAATGGCACCAACATATTCAGCCTGGTTAAAGGAGGTGGGTACTGGCTCTAGGGGATGGGCAGCCAGGCAAATGGCTCGACAGCCCAGCCAGAGGACAGACCTCAGGGCATTTGCTCCTCTACCGGGACAGGAGGCCTGCAACATTCATAAGGCATGAAGAGGCATGAGCTCTTCTGGTAACCATGGTAGAGAGCCCATGAACAATTAGTCATTGCTTCTTCAACACACGTCATTAATGCCGTCTTGGGCTAAATCATCATTAACAGCTCATTAGTATCGCCACTTGTTAGTGGTTGATTGGGTTAGTCACTGCCCAGTTTTCCAAATATACGAAGGGGATTTCAGCTCAGAGCTCACTACCCCCGGCTCCTTCAGCCCAAATCAGACCCTAATCGCAGGCACCCAGGGCCCCACACTCCCCCCTATCCATTCCCTAGTCAGATAACAAACTTTCCAAGGCTGGTGGGATTCCCTGGGTGCCCCCAGCAAAGACCAGGGCAGCAGGCTGGAGAAAGCTGATGGGTGTCTATCTCCCACTAGCGACAATGAGGGGGCCTAACATCCTCAGTCCCAGATGCCACATGAAGGTGATCTGATGGTCACTGTCATGGCGGTGGTGGTTGGATGAGATGCAAGAAGGCCTGGGTTCTAGTCCCATGGCCTGCCACTTCAAGCTGGGTGACCCTGAGCAAATGACTCCTCTCTGTGGCTCAGTTTCTCTGCGGTGGTGTGACAGGGATTAGATCACTAGTTTCCAAGCTGTTCCCTGGAGACTGAGGGTGGAGTGGGAAGGGCACAAAAGTGCTTCAGGGGTCCCTGAGGAGGTGAAATGGAAGCCAAGCCACTGGCTCCCTCTGAGTAGAGCAAGGACACTTTATATACCGAGCTTCCTTTTAAGTTTCAACGAACAAATGTGCTGTTACTGAAAACAAATCTGAAAAGCAATGGTCTTAGAATGATTTCATGGCTTTCTCCTGGCTCAAGTCCAGAAACTAATAATGATGTGAACTCAGAGATGGGAAGCAGCTCCCATGGGAGGAGGCCGAGCCAGGGCAGGGCACCCACAGGAGGGCCTTCCCTGGAATCTGTTTCACTGGGAGAGGATGGAAGAAAGTATGGCATCAACTCATAGAAGATGCTTCATTCTGGGTCCCCTCTGAGGAAACTCCTGGGATTAGGGCTCTGGGAGAGGGGACAGTCTCTTTGGGTTTCATGGCCCTGCTCCGTGGGATTCCCTGGGTCTGAGGGCCCTAGATCTGTTGGGTCTAAAATGCTGTGACCTCTGTTGGGTCTAAAATGGGTGTGGGGGCACCTGGCTGGTCAGCTGGTAGAGCATGTGACTCTTGATCTTGGGGTCATGAGTTCTAGCCCTACACTGGGCGCAGAGATGACTTTAAAAAATAAAATAATAAATAAGTGAAATGAGCGTGGAGTCCAGCGAATGAAAATATCAGTCTTCCTTATGTTTTCTTCCTCGTCACTTGTCTCATAATAAGGCCCCGATCAGGCCTCATATCCAAAATCCTCCAGGGCAGCAAATGCAGTCCTGTGGGACCAGGCCCAGGGAGGCACCACCAGGCAGCCCCAAACCCATCAAAAACCACAGACACCAGAAGCTGCCACTCACCACATTTTTTACAAAATAAAGCTCTTCCCTTCCTTCCCCATGTTCCCTACGCTCCAGTTCCGAGCCTGGGGCAGGAGGGGAGATGGGCAGGACTCCTACATGGCGTGCTCCTGCTGCTGGGGCACGGATCTGGCCCGCTGCGAGGGCTCCAGCCCGCCCCAGAAGCTGAGATTCCTCCTGAGTGAGGTGAGCACCTGTACCTGGAGGTTGGAGACAGGGGCAGGGCTGGCGGCCAGAGCTGCAGTCGCCATGGTGCGGTTCAGCAGCGGATTGGGCGGAGTGCTGCTGGGCGGGTGCGTGGCCTTCCAATAGGCTTCCAAGTATTCGGCCAAGTGCTCGCAGGCATCCTCCAATTGGTTCTCGTCCAGGATGATGTCAAACATTTCCTGCGGAGGCGGGGTTAGGGGCAGGGCTGGAATGAGCTGGGCGTGACCAAGGGGGTGAGGGGTGTGGCCTAGGTGCAGTGGGTGGAGTCAAAGGGTTGAAGGACAAAGTTAAAAAGAAACCTTCGGATGTCCAGGAAAAGGAGGACTCTCAGATACATACATTGTCAGAGCTACCAAAGGTCTTGGCACCCAGACTAGCCCGACTCTCTCATTCTAGATAGAAGGCAACCAAAGCTGGAAGAGGGGCCTGCCTCGCCACAGAGAAGTGGTGCTTCCAGGGTCCAGCATTCATTTCCCCCAAAAGACCAGTGCACATTAATAGACCCCACCCTGGTGCTCCGGTCACTCTATCTCTCTTGTAGGCCAGAGGAAACAGGACAACCCAAACGCCCCCCCTTCCCTTTCCCTGGGTCTGAGCACTCACGGGGGGACACTGTGCCAGCTTCTCTGAGGCCGCTATTTGGACATTGAGGTGTTTGGACTGAGACTTCCCTCGGGACTTGATGAGCCTCTGAAGTACCTGGTTTGGGAGGAGAGAGAGAAGCTAGAAGGACTCCACAGTACGCCGTATCAGAGAGGCAGGTCCTGGTTACAGCCGGTGTGTCAGAGCCAGGGGATGTGGGATGACTCTCAGCCCTGGCCACTTCTTCAGCAGTGACCTCACCTGCCCTATGTCCATCCTTAGACAGTGCTCAGGCTTTCCTGGGAAGTGGCTACTTGAAAGGCAGTGACTCTCCTTCCGGAACCCTCTAACCTTCTTCACAGGCTTCATTCTCCAGGAAAACATCTCCACGTTAACCGTGGCAGCTAGCTTTTATGGGATGCTTGCTCTGTACAGGCACTATTCTGTGCTTTCTACACAGTCAATTCATTTAGTCCTGACAATATCTCATTAGGTAGGCACTATTACCATTCTCATCTCGATAACAATAATGATAATGGTGAATAATAGCTCAACAAAAAGCCACAGCCTCAACTAAATGACTGAAGTTAACATCACCAATGACACAACAGATACCACGTGCCTCCTGATGCAACACCTACAGACAGACACACCGCTTTGGTGCTATTCCCACCAAAAATGCAAAATCTAAACCTCATCACAATGAAACATCAGGCAGACCCATGCTGAGGAACAGTCTACTAAATCAGTGATCTGTCCTCTTTAAAAATGTCAGTATCATGGGGCGCCTGGGTGGCTTAGTCGGTTAAGCGTCCGACTTTCGCTCAGGTCATGATCTCGCGGTTTGGGGGTTCGAGCCCCGCGTCGGGCTCTGTGCTGACTGCCAGCTCAGAGCCTGGAGCCTGTTTCAGTCTGTGACTCCCTCTCTCGTTGACCCTCCCCTGCTCACGCTGTCTCTCTCTCTCTCTCTCCTAGAAATAAAAGTATATATAAAAAAAAATGTCAGTATCATGAAGTGTAGGAAAGGCCGAGGAAATGTTCCAGTTTAAGAATGCTAGGGGTGCCTCGGTGGCTCAGTCGGTTAAGCGTCTGACTCTTGATTTAAGCTATGTCATGATCTCACGGTTCAGACCGTGAACATGAGATCAAGCCCCACATCGGGCTCTGAGCTGACAGCGCAGGAGCCTGCTTGGGATTCTCTTTCTCCCTCTCTCTCTGCTCCTCCCCCTCTCTCTCTTTCAACAAATGAATGAATGAATGAATGAATGAATGACTAAATTTACATTTAGGAGCACTTGGGTGGCTTAGTCAGTTAGGTGTCCGACTTTGGCTCAGGTCATAATCTCACAGTTCTTGAGTTTGAGCCCTGCATCGGGCTCTCTGCTGTCAGGGGCTCTCTGCTGTCAGCGCAGAGCCCGCTTCAGATCCTCTGTCCCCCTCTCTCTCTGCCCCTACCCCCACTCGTGCATGCATACTCTCTCTCTTAAAAATAAATTAACATTTTTAAAAATAAATTTAAAAATGGTTCAGAAAAAAATGTATATATATACATATAACATAATACATATATACAGAAAGATAAAATAAATGTGGCAAAATGTTCAAAATCAGTGAAGAGAACTGAATAATATACTTTAAATGGCTGAATTGAGTGGTAGAAGAATTATCTCAATAAAGCTGTTAAAAAATGAGTGAATCTGAGTGAAGGGCAGTCAGAGAATGGCAGTTCTTGGTACTATCCTGGCAGCTTTTCTCTAGACTTGGAATAATTCCAAAACAAAAATCTTAAAAAAAAAAAAAAGTAATAGCTATAGAACTTAGTAGGTACAATCCACTTACGTAATCCTCACCACCACCATTTAAGGAGCTCTATTTTGCAGGCGAGGAAACGGGCACAGAGAAGCTAGGTGGCTTGCCCAACGAGCATAGAGCTGGGGAGCAGCACAGCTGGTATATTAACCCTGGGCATTCTGGCTCCAGAGTCCCCACCCTCAACCTCAGTGCCCAGTGGGGGAAATGGAAGCATCTGTTCCTTTCTAGCTCGCAAAGTGTTTTTGTATCCATTATCTCATTTGATCCTTTCAACCACCCCAGGAAGTACTTAAATCCTATCATTCCCTTTATGCTCACCAGAAACTGAGGACTCAAAAAGGTAAGGGTTAAGTGACTGGGTAGTATCATGAAGTGGTAAGAGTTACCATCCTTGATTGTCATCATGAATCAGACAGAACTCTGGGCTCTTTACATCATCACCTGAAATCCTCTCAACAATAACAAGGGAGGGATTTTAGTTCCCATTTTATAGGTGAAGAAACAGAGGCTCAGAGGCTAAATAAATCCCCCAAAGATCTCCAGCTCAATAAACAACAACAACAAAACAACAAACTTTAATTAATTAATAAGTCAACCAGAGCAAACACTTGAACCCAATGCTGTCTTCTAACTTCAAATACTTCACCTGAACTTGCCCTCCATGTTTCTCAACCCTCCCCGCCACCCCAACTAACATTTAGGAGGAAAAACTCACAGAGCTGCAGTACAAAAAATAAGTAAATTAGCCTTCCTACCAATTCATCTCTATCAAGGTCCAAGTGAGGACAGTGCAGCAAAAAGGGACAAAATCAAATGACAGAAAAGACCTCCCAACTGCCAAGTCTTTGGGTGACACTGCAACAAAAAGCACAAAATTCTTTTGGTTTCCTCAACCCAGGATGGGAGGCCAACCAGAATGGAGACAGGGGACTGGCCTGCGTGACCCTATTAATGATATTTAGACTGGCTAATACATGATGAAGCACATTATACCAGACACTTTGCTAAGTGCTAAACATTCACATTAGGTTCAATCTCACAATGTCCATTTGATGGAGTTTTCCCGAGCAGGCAAATGAGACTCGGGGAGATTTAGTCACAGAATTAATAAGCAGCTGCTGAGATTTAGACATAGGCCACCCCACCCCAGAGCACTACCGTCCCCACTAGGGTTAGGCTCCAGCACCCACCTTTGGAGAAGTAATCTTGATGTAAACAATGATGGGGGCCAGTGAGGTCTTGGAGAGCTGGGCTGGGTGATTGATGGTGTCAGCATCCAGAGCAACCAACTGAAGGGTCCGGGCCAGCTCAAAGATTCGCTCGATCTCGCTCTGAACCTCAGCTGGGAGACACGGAGTCATGGGGAAGAGGGAATGTAGGGGAGCCTCCCCAAGAGACGGTGGGCAATAGAACACTTCTGGAGATGCCCGCCCTACTGCCTCCCCTTCCCACGTCTGGGCCCAGAAGCGGGGGTCACAGGGTGGGCTTACCCAGGCTGGAGCGTGTGTTGGAGCGCTCAATGATGATGTGTTTGCTGGGGTTGTTGAGGACTGAGCGCTTAGCCAGGGAAATGTCCGCCGTCACACGAGTGATGGAGATCCTGAGGGATGGGCACGGGGATTGAGGGGTCGGGATGGGCTACAAGGTGTGGCTCCCTCCCCAGGCTCCAGGTCCTAGCCCTCAGTCCAGGAGTCCCAGAATCATCATTCAAGCCACCCTGCCCACCCCCAGCAGCAGAGGGCTAGAGTGAGAGTGGAGTCTTACCTGCCATCAAATCGATGCTTCAGGAAGTCAAATAAAGCTTTCTGCATCATGTCTGTAACCTGAGGTTGGGGGTGGCGGGGGAGAAGTCAGGTGTGGGTGGGCTGCTGAGTGTTTACCCCCTCACATTCCATTTTCTTCTTAAATTCCTGAGACATATGGGTCTCTAAGGGGGTGGAGGGTTCTTTCTGGGTCTGATGGGCTTCCAGTGGGGTGTCTGATTCCAAAGGTTCTTCTAGGTGGTATGTCTGGGAGAAGATACCTTTCTGGGGAGGGAGGTTCTTGGGGGGGGATCCAAACACTTCTGAGCAGGTTTCCCTGTGGGTCAGGCCCCTCTGGGGGGCTTCTCTGAAGGTCTGTAGCCCTCTAGGGAGAGATCCTGGGAATTTGGGCCTTTCCAGGAGATCTGTGTGGGGTATGAAACTTTCTGCAGCATCTCTCTGGAGGTCTGGGTCCCTCTGGGTCCACTCCCCCTCTAGGGGCTCCTACCTCATAGCCCTTGAGCGACGGTCCCACCAGGATGATGGGCCTCATGGAAGGTACCACGTCATAGGGGGGCACATGCTCTGTCTGAGGGGAAAGCAGGGAGGGGAAAGCCCAGAATGCGGATGGCATTAGCCCCTCTTCCCCAGCCTCCAGGTTACCCCATGCATCCTGTCCTCTCCCGGGTCCCAGAGCCCAGATGTGGGGATTGAGGTGGGGTGGGGTGGGGAGGGATGGCCAAGGAGAATCGGGAAGGGTGAGAGAAAAGGGGGTGGGTGGGAAGGGCACAAGAATGGGTGTTAGAAGGTCCCACTAGCTCATCCCAGGAGGTGGGGAGGGGGACACAGAAAGCTGTGATACTCACCGACTTCTGCTTCTGTTTGGCTGGATCCAGAGATTGCCAAGAGTGGGGTGGGGGCGGGGGGGAGAGGGAAGGGCGCCCAGGCAGGGGCAGAGGGCAAGGAAGGAACCAGGACAAGAGAGGGAGGGAGAGCGGGCAGACGAGGAGAGATAACAGGGCATGCGTGTTAGTGACAGACAGAGCCAGAGAGAGGGGACGGGACCCCATTCCACGGGGGAGCCAGAGATGGCCCTAAATCAGGGTTGGGAGGACTGACAGTCAACCCAGCAGATTTGGGAATATTCAGACATACCCTTCCCCTTTCTGAGTCTTGGGAAAGAGCTGGGAAGGGTGACAGCCCCTAATTTGGTGCCCATCTCCTACCCCTAATGCAGTCCAGGAACCTTCCCATTTTAACGGTTCCTTTAACTGTCCTGCTGTGCAGTCAGGAGACCCCCATGTGCCCACCCTAGACCCACAGAGTCCAAAAAGGACAAAGAAGGGTCACTATTCCAGTCTCCCCTTCACATGCAGGGGCAGGGGCAAGCATGGAATATTCCAGTGCTAGTGAAGGCTGAGGTCAGGTTTCATTACCACCAGACCCTGATTCCAGTGGTGGTGGTGTCAGGGGGTACAGCCCGCCAAGGGCAGCGGTGTTTCGGCTGCAAGAACCATCCCTTCCTGGGGGTGGGCCAGAGTGGGGTTGTGTGTGGAGACGGATGTGCCCATTGCCCACCCTGCCCCCTCCCCAACCCGGGCTCCTCGGCAGGAGGCCCTGCTCCCCAAAGGATCAGGCTGGTTCCGCATCTGAATCCATCCTGGCCCCCTCCTCCTGCCCCACAGCTGGGCCCTGACCCCTTGCCC
The DNA here is from genome assembly GCF_008692635.1 of Crocuta crocuta. Taxonomy (NCBI): domain Eukaryota; kingdom Metazoa; phylum Chordata; class Mammalia; order Carnivora; family Hyaenidae; genus Crocuta; species Crocuta crocuta. The sequence goes on along the minus strand of NW_027532426.1, from coordinate 3,000,143 downwards.
TCTGGCCAGAACCCAGCAAGAATTACCTTCTTGAAGAAGGGGATGCGTTTGCCATGGGGTGGCGGGGTGGTGACACTGCTAACACTAGTCTTGGCAGAGCCGCTCTGCTCCCCGAGCTCTGCCTCCTCGTCCTCTAGCTCTAGGGGGTCTAGTTCAAAGGCTAAGTTAGTCATTTCATTACCTGGACCGCGGTCAGGAGAGAGGAGGGAGGCGAGGTGGGGAGGAGTGGGATGGACATGGAGACACAGTACAGAAGGCAAGGATGGGATGGGGAGAAAAGAAAGAAGAAGAGGTGAATGGAACAGAGCTAGGAGAAATGAATGGGGGTGGGGTGGGGGAGTCAGGCAGAGAGATGGAGCTACCAAAGAAACGGGAAGGAGAGACATGAGAGAATGGGCGCGGACGGGCCCAGCTTGGGGGGGACCCTACTCTTCACGGAGGGGGTACCGCTGGAGGTGTTTGGAGGACTCAGGACCGGGGTGCCCCCTACTGCAGGGAAAGGAGGGGACAGGCAATGGGGAGAGAACCCCACCCAGGAGCTCCTCCCACCCACCCCACCCCCGCCCCATTCCCTAAGGTGGCAACGGCTCTTACCACTGGCAGGGGGTGTGGGGCGGCGGGTGCCAGTCACCACGTCTCCCAGGCTGGAGCTGGAGTTGTCACCTGATTTGCTGTGTGGGCAGAGAGGCAAACGGAGCTGTGAGCGGAGGGGTGGGCGTGAGGGCGGGGGAACCCTGTTCTCTCACGTGCTGCCTGCCCCCCACTCCCCTGGAGACCCTCCAGCCCCACTGGCGATGCCGGAGGCAGCTCTGTGTGCCCAGGGCACTGGGTCAACGCTCGAGGCCCTGTCCCAGCTGGATGGCCTCTCCGCGGTCCCCAGCTAGATACCTGGAGCTGAGGCGGTTCTGGCGCAGCTTCTGTTCCTGCAGAAGGCGCAGGCTGTCCAGTTTGACGGGGCTGGGGATGAAGCCAACCTCACAGCCCTCCTTCACCAGTCGCCCAATCCACCAGTCGTTATTGTATTTCTGCAAACGGCAGCGGGTGGGGTGGGAGAGACCAAGAGCGAGATTGGAGTGGCGGGCCAGTGGCTT
>NW_027532426.1:2995368-2998745 GCF_008692635.1 Crocuta crocuta | reverse complement strand
GGCGGGCCAGTGGCTACCCTCAGGAGAAAACAGCCCTGGACCCGCCAACCGTGCCCAGGAGGTGGCACCCTCAAAGAACCGGCACCTGGCTCTAGCCTCGGAGCAGAGCCCACGAGTCTCAGGACTCCCTCTTGTGCCATGGACCACCCCGCCCCCAGCACATCCCTGTCCCACCACATGCCCGCCCGACCCTCGAAAGGCAGGGAGAGGAGGAAATGCTGGCCCCCTACATGTGCCCGCACACTGCCCCTCCACCTCCAGACCTCATCACAACCCTCTCAACCACCGTGTGACCTAGGCGATTACCAATGAAAATTAGAGGCTCAGAGACGTGAGGAGATTTGCCTGAGGTCACACAGCAGATTCCGCTAAGCTCCACTTGGCTCAGAGCTCCGGCTGCCCATCTCCTGGCACCCACCACCCTGCCCTCTTTCCAGATACCAAGTGCTCTCTCCACCTCTTTGATGTGCAGGAAGTCCTTGGGCTCGAAGGTGATGGCCACTCCCTGCACCGGCACCTCATCTCCTGGAGACGGGTTGTAGCCGACATTTGTCCGCACAGCAAATGCCACTGGTTTGGTCTAGAGGAGTCGCACGGGGAGAATAACAACCAGAAGGTTAAACCACGACGTAATGTGCTGGGGTGGGGGCGATGTGTATGTCTGCGTTGTTGATCACTAAAATGTATACTGAATGGTGTCAGCGGTATTCCTGTGTGTATGTTACATTTCACAGTAAAAAAATAAAAATTGAATTCAGCCTTCTCAGGATGGAGGGGGCCACAGGGGATGGTAAATATTAGCCCAGAATGATACCCAGAAAGAATATTAGTAATAATAATAATCAAGAGAGTAGCTGTCGTTCACTGTTCCAGGCGTCGTGTTACACATTTTACAAGCAGTAGCTCATTTATTCATCACAAAAACCTTAGGAAGTTAACTACTAGGGATGCCCGGCAAGCTCAGTCAGTGGAGCGTGTGACTCTTGTTCTCGGGTTGTTAGTGCAAGCCCCACATCGGGTATAGAGATTACTTACAAGAAAAAGAATAAAATCCTTTAAAAAACAAAAAAGAAGTTAAGTACTATTATTATCTTCATTTTAATGAATGAGAAGACTAAAGTTCAGAAAGGTTAAGGGGCTTGCCTAAGATCACACAGCTAAGAAGAGTCAGCCCAGGAAGTATGACTCCAGAAGGAAGTGGAAAGTCTCAAGTTCTTATTACGTGTGGAAAAACTATTAGGCGTTTATTATACTGTATAAGAAGGCAAGTATTATAGCCCACGTTTTACAGCTGTAAGACAGACGCACATCAAGGCCCTGGGGTATACCAGCTAAGAAGTGGCTAGGCCAAGACTTGACCCTGGGTCTGTCCAGGCCACCTCTAATGCCTGGGGGCACGAGAAATAATGCTAGCATAGCCCTCCAATTCTGTATTTCTCACCTTGGCTTTCTCAAGCTGGGCTAATGCCTGGCGCTCTGCCTCCTTCCTTAAGGCTTCCCGGTCCTCCTCCAGGGACACGTCAGAGTCCGATGGGCGGCTGGTGTAGGACTCCGCTGAGCCCTGAAAACAGACAGGGCCGGCTCAGGGCCAACACTGCCTCCCAGTTTCTGGGCCTCGGAAGGCACAGAGGTGCCAGCCACCTATCATGGATGCCTCAAGCCCCAGCCAGCCCAGCATGATGCCACAGGGGCTAGGGAAAGGTGGCATCAGATGAGAGGAGTCAGGGACTAAGCCTTGCAGGCCCCTGGGGAAAGTGTGGCCCTAGGAAGGGTGACAGCAGCGAGCAGGGGGTTAAGGCAGGTCCAAGGACAGCTGCTTGGGGCCCAGGGAGGGGTGGGAACCTGATAGGGGCACAGCGCAGGGGAGGAGTGCCAGGGGCCGAGTCTCCACTCCCTGTTCCTCCTTCCCTCCCCTGCGCCCAGCACCAGCTGAGATAGACTCAGTAGAAGCCCACTGAGTCCTTCTAGGGACAGTGGCCACCAGCTTAGGCCTGAGCTCTCTGCCCTGTGGGCAGCGGGCAGCCTGCTCTTGCCCTGCATGATGGGGCCGCCAAAACGTCGGCTATCTTCTGTTCAAAGGTGAGCGAAGATAGAACCCCACTTCTCTGGCCAGAATCGGAGAGGGCCCAACCCTCCGGCTCTCACCAGATACAAAACAGAACCCAAGACTCCTGGGGTAGTGCAGGCAGAAGAGGCAGGTTCAGATCGGGACACGGGGCAGGCCTCTCTCCAACACGAGGGCTGCTGGCTGCTCAGGGGGAGGCAGGCCCAGAAATCTGGCTGTGCCAGGAAGCCCGCCTCGACCACGCTGACCATCCCAGAGCACAAGGGGCTCCGTCAGGAATGCAGGCACATGCGGAAGACGGGAAGCCTGTCCAGACCCCCCGTGTCAGTGAACACGCTTATCCACCGGCGTGCTTGGATGTGCAACGTCAAATGTGTTTAGAAGAGCAAGTTCTATGGTATGTGCTGGGCAGACACAACTGAATGCGCGGCGGGGCACGTGAGCGTGAACAGGGGAGCGCGCTAGGGGTCAGCGTCCCTGACGGTGTGCGGCACGTGTGGCAGGACCTGGGAGGTGTGAATCTGTGTGACTGGGCCCCCCTCCACCAGGCACCGAGGGCCAGGAGGTGATGTGGGGGAAGAGCAGGACTGCAGACACATGAGGGTTCTTTTCCTGAGGGTCACTTGGCCAGGAATGCCCCTTAGCTTGATACGGAGGGGACCCAGGAAAGACAGGAAGCTAAGTCCCACCTCCCCCGGAGGGCCCTGGTCATTAGCTAGTGAGGCTGCCGCTTCCTTGCCCAGCCAGACCACAAAAATGGGAGGCTCGTGGGGCGCCTGGGTGGCTTAGTCGGTTGAGCGTCCGACTTTCGCTTAGGTCATGATCTCATGGTTCGTGGGTTCGAGCCCTGCATCGGGCTCTGTGCTGACTGCCAGCTCAGAGCCTGGAGCCTATTTCAGAGGCTGTGTCTCCCTCTCTCTCTGACCCTCCCCTGCTCACGCTGTCTCTCTCTCTCTCTCTCTCCTAGAAATAAATTAAAAAATTAAAAAAAAAAATGGGAGGCTCGTGAAGGTGCAAGATCAGGGCTGGGGTGGAGACACTAATGGAAAGTAGAAAAGAGACAAAAAGGAAGGAGAGTGAAAGCCAGCTATCCTACCACTCTCCACGCCTCCTGAGGGCAGCCCTCAGAGTCAGGGAGACAGATGCCCAGAGGGTCAGAGAAGGAGACCCAGAGACAGGGCGGCAGAGAGGCATTTACTGATCCTAACACGCATACGCACACACGCACGCACACACAGACATGCGCGCACAGAGACATATCAGAAATGGCAGGAGCAGAAACAGTGAGGAGGCAAGGAGACCAGCTGGAGTG
>NW_027532426.1:2991856-2995336 GCF_008692635.1 Crocuta crocuta | reverse complement strand
GCCACCCACCAGCTTTCCCTTTGGGGCTCCTCCCACCCATCCCTACCCCATCCCTAGCTCACCACTACGAGGGTCCGGCTGGGCGCCTCCATCACAGCGCCCTCAGTGCCTGGCCCTGCCGGCCGAGGGGGTGGCCCAAACTGTCCGTTCCCCCAGGGGGGCTCAGGTTACAAGCAGAGTTGCTACATGTGCAAACTGCTAGGGTATATTTAGCTCAGAGATGTGGCAAGGCCTGCTCCCCCACTCCCCGCCACCTACTGGGGCTCAGAGAGAGGGAGCTGAGAGAAGGAAGGATTAGAGGCTGGGGTCTGATCCCCTGGGGTGGCAAACACTGAAAGAACCAAGGCCTTTTTCTGTCAAGAGGCGTCACACGGAGCACAGTGTCATTCCTCCTAGCCCTGGCCCTGGGCCAGCCCTGCAACAGGAGGAAGGAGGAAAAGACTGCAGAAAGGACTTCCTATCCATCTGTGTACTCGGGAGATGCTGAGATGAAGGGCTCCCGGTTCTGACCCTCTCAAGTCAGGCCTGAGCTCACAGGTGTCAAGCGTTGTGGAGACAGAAGAATCAAAAAGAAGGGCTCACTCCAGTCTGTGGGGGATCTGTGCGGCCCAGCCTATCTCTCCAGCCCGAGGGGGGCCGACCTCCCTTCTGCCCTATGCCCTCATGTGCCCTTCCCGTTTCCTCTCCGGCATACTCCCTTTCCTTGTCTGATCCCAAGCCTCTCTCGCCTTTTTTGGGTACCAGGCTTTGTTGAGATGCTCTGTCGTCATAGCAACCACATGCCTCTCTGGCTGCCTCTCCCTGAGCCTGAGATGGCCTGGGGTTGAGAGTGAGAACACAGAGGAGAAAGGCATCTTCCTGACTGAGAACAGAAGACCCCAGAAAGCTATTCAGTTATCTCCCTTGGCTCAGGTGAGCTGGGCTCCCTGAAACCAACCCCCTCCGTCCCTCACCACTACCAACACACTTTCTCTCTGCATATTAAAGAACAGTCATAGCTGGAAGTGTGGCAGACCTTTCCCTGACCCTTACCTAACAGGGGTTCCAGGGACCCAAACGGCCTGGCTCTACATTTCTTAGGCTCTGCCTCTACCCCACGCTGTCACAGATTCCGGGGGAGGACATGGAAGCAGACAGCCGGCAGGGGGAGTGGGTGACAGCCCGAAGCAAGCTAGAAGGAGGCAGGCTGTCCCTGAAAGAGATGACGCAGGCAGGCAGCAGGGGCTGGTGCCTGGAGCTGGGGGAGGGGAGGGGAGGGGCGGGGGCCGAGGGAGTGGGTGCAGCTGACAGTATATGCAGAGGTCACGGGGTTAAGGGTGATGGGGTGGTTCCAGGCAAGTGACAAATGACATGGGGGAGGGTGCCTGGAGAAAGCCTCAGATGCAGCTCACCAATGCTGGTCTCCACCAACCAGCCACCTCCTTCCTCTCAGCCCAGCCTCCCAATTACCTGGCGGACAAAACTGTTGGATGTCGTATCCGAGGACGTGCTCCCATCCGACCTTTTGAACCGCCCTTTCCTCTTGCTGTATTTGCCCTGGAGAAGCCAGGAGGGGACAAGAGTGGAATCAGAAAGGACCTTTTCCAACCCTCATCCCATCAAGCCCAGAGCTTACAGCCAAGCCTTGGGAATATCAGCCCCTGATCTGAACAACCCCACCCCCCATCTTCTTCCTGAGATGGTACAGCCCTAAGGGGAGGGAAGGCCCTGGGGTGGGGGACAGTGCAAGAGAGCCTCAGGAAGCACACACAGAAACCCCCAAACCAAGCCAGAGAGACTGGGGATGGGGAGGCGCTGAGAAGCTGGAGGCTCATTAGGCAGCAAAGCTAATTAAGATGCTGGGCAGGCTGCAGAGGCCTCCCAGGAAGGGAGAGGCTGCCTGCAGTGTTAGGGGGGCAGAGAGAGCTGGGGAAAGTCCCCCTCCCTTTCCCCCTTAGCTGGAGCAGAGGGGGGGCGGTGGCCGAGAGTGCCTGAGGCCCCCAGAGAGAAGAGGAATCACCAACCCAGGCCCAGCTTAGCTCTTCCCATGACCGAATCTTGCCTTCATTTTTCCGCAGAGTGGGGAGGGGAGTGGCAGCTCTCAGCTCTGGGAGACCCAAAACTAGATTTCCAGGGAAANCTCTGGACTTTTCCTCAGGCCCCTCCTCACAGTCACAGTGGTCACACCCCTCCCTTCAGAGAAAGGGATCAAACTTCCACTTTCTGACCCCTGGCTGCCACTGCCTATGCCCAATCCCCATCGTCCCCACCAGACTGCATCAAGTTCAATGCCCCTTGGCCCTGCCCCAAGACAAGCCCAGGACACAACCCCCACTAATTCATGGGGTAGGCTGGCTCAGTCTCACTTGCTGGGCTCTTGGCTTGGGTGGAGTGGACACTGCTTGACCTCTTGAGCAGCCACACATTCAGGTATTTCCAGGCCTCCTGGAAAAGGGGCTGCTTCTGTGCCCTCCTTAACTCACATACACATGTGGCCCCAGGCCAATCCCAAAGTAGGGGTGGGGGTGATTGAGGGTTCAGGTCCTCCAAGCCCTTGCCCCCACCCTCAATCCTAGAGTTTCTTTGCCAAAGAAGCTAGATAAGACATGATCACGTTAGGGGCTGCTTTGGATCCTTGGGCCTGAGTACAAGGAGCATGATAGATGGGAGAGAAGGGTACCTGGGAACCCTTCAAAAATCCTCCCTCCCATCCCCCTCCTTCAAACTAGGCAAATATCCAACCTCTAGGATTGAGGATCCCTACAAACTTGAGAGGATCTTTCAGCGAGCCCCTCTTTCACCACACCACCACCCCTACCCCCCCACCACCACCCCAGGATGGGAAAAGGGAGTGGCACCCAGAGAGACAGGGGACAGCTGAAAGGAAGGCCCCAGTCAGCTGCCTCCCAGGGGCCTGGGGTGGAAAAGGGAGGTATTTTTAGGTCTAACCTGCTCCCACCCCCCCACCCCCATGCCCATCAACCACATTATCATGGTGGTTACAGTTGCTCTAGGCTGGCCACAGCAAGAGAAGAGTTAATGGTATTTTAGCCTTGTAGTGTTGCCAGATTAGGGAATGGCCTTGTCCCAGAGAAATCCTTTGGTAGGACCACCCCAGACCCTAACCAGCCACCCCAGATCCTGCTGGTCACTCCGTGGGCACACACCACACCCAAGAATGCCCCTTCCTGGGGATAACCCGGGACGCATTAGAAGTGTGAGTAGGGGTGGGGTGGCAGACAGCCCCCACCACCCAGGTAACACAGCTTCTTCCCCTCCAGGACAGTGAGTTGGCATCCATCCAACTTTCCAAACTTTGGAGGCGTTTTCTAAGGCTGGGAAGGGGAGGGGGGTGGAGAAGGAAAGATAACGTGGGTGCTGGGGTAGGGAAGCTGGTCCAAAATAAGGATGTAGCCGAGGTGCCAGGATGGGGGTGTCTCGCCCAAGGCTGGCCCCTTCCCCACGGTGTAAGGCCAGTGTCTGCGGCTCCGAAGGCCTGCT
>NW_027532426.1:2985498-2991835 GCF_008692635.1 Crocuta crocuta | reverse complement strand
AGTCTCCCTCCACCCCCGGCTGCCCCCCCAGCACCCCGACTCTCAACCCATGGAGCCGGTACCCGAGCAGCAAAGACCCTGACGCGGGGGAGCCGAGGCGAGGGTGGTGACAGGCGGTCCGATCGCCCCCTCCCCGCTCGGCCAAACCGCAAGCCCAACTCCGGGCCAAGCGCCCATCAATCATTAACCCGCAGGGATTAGGGGCGCGCAGACGCCCCTCGCCGCTCCGCGCCGGGCACATAACTCCTTCTCCGTCGTCCCTCGAGTCGACCCCACAAGGTCCGTGGGAGCGGCCCCCCTGCCCTCGGACCCGGCCACCACACCTCACCTGCGGGCTGGGGTCGAAGACCTCCATGGGGATCTCCTGGGAAGGTGGGTAAGGGCTCCGGGACATGCTGGTCTTCTGGACCATGGAGAGGCGCCTCCCCTCCGGCCGCCGGCCCGGCCAAGCCGGGCGCCCTCAGCGCATGAGAGAGGCCGTCGGAACCGAGAGCAGCGCAGCGCAGCCGGCACCCGCTCCAGCCACCTGGCCCGGCCTTCGGCTGCCCTNGGCCCCGCCCCTCGCAGCCCCTCAGCAGGCTCAGCACAGACAATGGGAGGGCAGCCGGAGCGAGGCACGCCCCTCTTGGCTCTGGGAGGGGGAGAGCCTCGGCCGCCGACAGAATAGGGAAAAGGGTGGCCCGCTCGGGGTCCAGGGGTGGAGGGAGGAGTAAAACCCTGCCTTGGGGCAGAGGGGGGGGGCGCGGTTTACCAGCGGCTGTCGAGCTCAGATGGAGGTGAAACGCGGATTGGCGCGGCCCCCGGCTTCCGTCCCAAACCACTCTCACTTAGCAGGTCTGCCCATTCCAGTCGGGTTTGGGCTGTCGGAACTTCCCGATCCCGTTGATCCAGGGACCTGGCGTTAACTCTTTTCTCCCCGGTGTGGGCCTAGGCCTACTTGAACTTAACAGAGAGGCCCCTCTTCCCTCTAACAGGACCGTGCTGGACCGTCGGCCAGCCAACCCGAGGCTCAGGCTGGGGTGGGGAGAATGTCCAAAGGGAGTCCCCACACAGAGACCCAGAAGTCTTTCTGCCCTAGTCCCTAGAATCCCCCCAGACCCTTCCAGAAAGGCGAGGTCCCTGTTCCTTGGAAAAGAGAGGAAAGGGTAGGAAGAAATGTGGAGCTGAGAGAGGAGAGTAGCTAAAATCAAATCTAGTGACTTTTCACCTAGAACCGCTCCCCTTCATCCTTCATTTGGGGACAAATACCCAAGGCCTGGACCCCACCCACCACTACCTATGGAGAGAAAAGAAGTAGGGGATTCTAGGAAGAATTCTGGCTTTGGGGCGCCTGGCTGGCTTAGTCAGTAAAGCATGCGACTCTGTGTCAGGGTTGTGAGTTCCAGCCCCCCCACTGGGCACAGAGGTAAGTTAAAACAAAACACAACACAAAACAAAACACATGTCAATTTGGCTCAGGCTGTTTCTGGTTGTGTGGCCCTGGAAAAGTCACTACACTTCTGTAAAATGGGGTTGCCCGTACTGTGGTGTCTTTGTCCCGTGGGATTATTGCGAGGATGCGGGAGAATGAAATTAAATGATGGACTCCTTAGATGTCTGGAGATGCTGTAAGGTGCTGAAGAGAGGTCTGTTGTGACAGGAGGAATGGTTACCTCTCTATCCCTGCCCTTGCTCCTCAAAGAGGAGAGATGAGAAGTAGGATGGACAAGATTTGCCCAGGTTCAGTGACTCTAATATAAAGCCCAGCCTGCTGTCTCCTGCTGTCGGAGAAACTGTGGAATACACTGACTCCTTCTCACCCTGGGTTCTGCAAGTGGATGTCCAGCTTAAGTTGTTTCTCTGATCACATTACTTTGAGGGAGAGTAAGGATGAAGTACATCAGCGTTGTTCTCTGAACAGATCCAACCCGAAGCAGGGGTTTGATCTGTCCCTCTGGCCCAAGAGAACCTGGTATGGCAGAGAAGGCATGTATATTGAATTCGGAAAGACCTGGATTTTCAATTTCTGCTACCTCACTCAGCTGTAAAATAAGAACGGCATAAACTGTGTTATTTTGAAGAAGTGGCATAAATTTTGCTTCCCTTCCTCTTTCCTCAGCTCTCTTTAGCAACCAGGAAAGTTCAGATCATAGAGATGGGTGATTAGCTAGAGCCACGCAAGGAGTTAGACCCAGGACTCAAGTCTAGGTTTCTTGAACCCTAGAATATTCTCTTTGGGTTTTTGCATTGGGTGTTTCAGAGCAGGAAAAAAGAACTATGGATGATCCTGCCATTCCATTTTTTTTTTAACTTTCCCAAGTATTCATTCATTCAGCCAATGCACTATTTCTCAAATGCTTACTATATGCAAAGCCCCTTCCCTCCTGTAGTACACAGTGTGAGCCAAACAAGACTGGTTCCTGTCACCAAGGAGTTTGTTGTCTTCATGTCCTCCTTTGCAAATTAACTCATGTGGTTTTCACAAGGGATCACAGAAATATTAGGATAACGTACACTTTACAAAGGAGCAAACTGATGCACTACGAGATGAAGGACCGCAGTGGCGCAAAAACATAAACTAGTATCTTTGGTGATCTATCCTGTACTGCACGGGTTCCCAATGTACTGCGAGGGTGAATAAAAGGTTCCTCTTGGCTGATCTCTACGCTCGTGATCTTCTCTCGCTGCATTCACTAATTTTTTTTTTCCCCGCTAATTAAACATCACTCCTCAGAATCTAGGACGCCTGCAAAGCATAGGCCACTCCAGCAAAACTAAAACCCGCCTGCGCCCATCCAGTCGTAACTTCCGGCTTCCATTACCCACGTGATCGGGTACGCTTGCTGCGCAGGCCTAGTAGGAAGTCGGGCTATACCACTTTGCCTCACCGAAAGGGTATATTTTCTATGTTTTTAAGTTTAAAACCGATTCCCGAGTTTACGCTTGTATTACCTCTGTATTCACAGAGGGTAAGAGTCAGTTTTGGGTGGCAAAAGATGTAAGGACCGGAGGGGAATACGGGCGAAAGCGGAGCAGGGGATGGGCTCTCCCCTTCACAGATAATGGGAGGAGCCTGGCCGGGGGGAGTTCTTTCCTTTCGGCGCTGCGGCCGCAGCCATGAGGTGAGGGCGCGCGGGCCTCTGATTCTGGTTGTTCCGAGGTGCCGGATGGCGGCAGGGTTTGCTTCCACGGCCCTGGGTGGGCGAAATGAGGTGGAGGCAGCCCTGAAGGCAGCCGGTCCCGGAGCTTGGGGTAGGCCGGAGCACGCGAGGCCCCGGTCTCGAGGGGATGGGGGGTGGGGTGCGTCCCGACAACTCTAGGCCTCAGGGACGGTGGGCCCCGAGGATCCCCCATACGGATCGCGGGTGGCTTGCGTTGTCAGAGGAACGGCTGCGGCGTGGACTCGGCTGTGGCCCCCTTACTCGCTGGGCGCCCCGAATCGGATCGGAGCCGATCTCTGCTTCTGCTTCCATGTGACGTAGGCCACGTCTCGAGTAGGCCGCGGGCCTCAGACTGCTTGGAGTGAGGCGATCCCTAGCTCTTTAACGCCTTTCACTTCACGGACGGTTCCTAAGAAAACTCTAAGACTAGCAGAGCTTAAGCTTATTACTGTGAGAAGACGAAAACGGGCCCAAAAAGCAAAGGACTAGCAAACCAGATACGCTGGCCTCGGAGTCTTCACATTACACGCTTGGTTTTAGAGCTCAGTTCCAGAAAGGGCCTAAGCCCCCTCTTCATCCTAATGTTATCCGGTTTAACCTCTTATTCCAGAAGAGTGACATGAGGCAGAAAAGTTAAGGTATAGCTTGGGCTTTGTTTTCACTCCAGGGCAGCCCGTTGCCCCTACGGGAATGCACAGCACAGGCTTTAACAAAGATCCTGTTATAGGAAAGATACATCATATGGGGTAGGAGGAAGAAATGTTTGCCCTAAATACACATACCCACTTCCCATGTTTTACGTTAGCATAACATTAAGTGATTGGAAGGCAGGTCTTGGTGAGGATGCTCATTTTTTCCCGGGAACGGCTTCCAGGGCCTGATAGTGTTTTCTGTTTGTCACAGTATGCTCAGGCTTCAGAAGAGGCTTGCCTCCAGTGTACTCCGCTGTGGCAAAAAGAAGGTCTGGTTGGATCCCAATGAGACCAATGAAATCGCCAACGCCAACTCCCGTGAGTCCTTGGGGTCTTTTTCACCTTGCCCCTTCCTCATCCTTTATGAGATGAAACCTGTTACAATTGTATTGACTCTTAACAAACCTAGGAAAGCTCATAGTCTGGGGTCTTCTAAAATGGAGGGTCAGAGAAATTTGGAGATGCCAGGGCCCCTGTCCATTTGCCAGAATGACAGGATGGAAGTTAATGGAACCACCCAATGTCGTATTATTGATTATTGCTAGAGTGGGTATTCTGTTTTACAGCTATGTGAAGGATTTTTGAGGAGACAGCACCAGGACTGGAAGTAGAGACGGCCCAGGAAATGATGAAGTGATGGATTGGGAAGACCTGGGACCTCAGGCCTTGGCATATGATTATTCAAGGCAGTTAAACAGATGTCAGTCCTGCAGCTAGCAACAGATCCACGTTCCTTCCTTGTAATCACTGTTAAACAGAAAAGAAAGTGTTCGAGGATTTTTGTGAAAGACAGTAAGGCAGGCTTTATTCAGGACCTTTGTTGCAAGTGTGGGAACCACTGCAGTAGGATTTTACAGTGGGTGACATTGCTCTCCAATCTGGACATAGTATGGTCAAGTAGGAGTTTATGGCCAGGAGGGTTGTGTGAGGGTCAGTGTGTGGAAGATTATCGAAAGGAAACCTTACTGGTGAAGGGGGTTGGTTCTGGCTAACCTGAGCTAATTGGATTGTTGCTAAAGGCCAGGCCAGGATGATCAAGCATTGCCTAGGGAACATTGATGAAGTGCCCAGGTGGGCCTAGGAGGTGGTTTGGGAACCTGAGGAAAGTTTGGTCAAGCAGAGAACGTTGGTCAGTACTAGGGAATTCCTTAACCAGTTTGAATTTGTGGCATCGTGACATGTGCTCAGAATATCCTAATCTTTAGATAGGAGGTAATGGTGGAGACCAGATCTGAAGGACTGAGCTGTGTTTGTACACTGTTTTGATCACACATCCCTAAGTACCTAAAATTTGAATGTGCTGTAAAACATCTAGAAAGATGGGAAATGTTTCAACAGAAGAGAAATGAACAGAAGTTCTAGTGTTTGTACCATTTTAGAGACCACTGGGCTAGGGGTGTGAGCCATGTCTCTGTCCTGCCCTGTTTGGATTCTGGGTTGTGACTGGTGTTCTTGGGGCTAAGCCCCAGCACACTGACTAGATCCATTATGTTTTCCCAGGTCAGCAGATCCGGAAACTGATCAAAGATGGGCTGATCATTCGGAAGCCTGTGACTGTCCATTCCCGGGCTCGATGCCGGAAAAACACTTTGGCCCGCCGGAAGGGCAGGCATATGGGCATTGGTAAGTGTGTTCTACCTCTTTCTCTAAGACTTAAATTTAGAGCTGCCTAAGTCTAGACTGGGATATATCCAGGATCTTCCCCCCTCCCCCATTCTGTCTCCTCTTAAACCCTTTCCTTACTCCACCATATTTGATGAGCCTTCTTTGTGTGCAAATCAGAAAATTGACAATAGTGTTGGAGTTGAAGGTGTTAGTAGAAAGGGGTGACGTTTATTGAGCCCCTACACTATGCCAAGGATTCTCCTGGGTACTTGAAAATGTTGTCCAGCAAATCCTAAAACCACTTTTCTAGGGTTAGGATGATTAGGGAGATGAAGGTCACACCACCTTTAAAGCCACTTCCAACCTATTCACTGCCTTGGTGCACGCCGTCACACACGTGCACAGAGTAGCCTCTGCCACCACCCCGTTGAGGCTTCCTTAAAGTGAATAAATGCAAGAAATGCTTAGTCTCTTCATCTGTAAAATGGAAACTGTGAGGTCAAGCACTTGCCCACGACTGAGAGAATTATAGTCTTTCAGAAATTGGTAGCTGGCCTTGTGACCAGTCAGCTGGCTCTAGCAATGGACTTGAGACCTGGAGGCACTACAGTGGGCTTAACTCCTCTTCCTTGCAGGTAAGAGAAAAGGTACAGCCAATGCTCGAATGCCTGAGAAGGTAACCTGGATGAGGAGGATGAGAATTCTGCGCCGGCTGCTCAGAAGATACCGTGAATCTAAGAAGATTGACCGCCACATGTAAGCACGCACCCTCTTTTTGGGCTCCTAAGATTCGCTTGGTACCGCACAGACCCACAGTCTGCCTCATTAGCCTTGGGGAGGGAACCATGTGTCTTGGGCTTTTTTTTTTTTTTTTTTTTTTTTTTTTTTTTTTCTTTTTTT
>NW_027532426.1:2982031-2985481 GCF_008692635.1 Crocuta crocuta | reverse complement strand
TTTTTTTTTTTTTTTTTTTTTTTTTAATGTTTACTTATTTTGAGAGACAGAGAGAGGATCCTAAGCAGGCCCCAACATGGGGCTCCATCCCACGAACCTCAAGACCATGACCTGAGCCAAAATCATTGGGTCAAAGGCTTAACTGACTGAGCCACCAAGGCACCCTGTCTTAGGCCTTTGTTGTTGTTGTTGTTTTTTGTTTGTTTATTTTTGAGAGACAGAGTGGGAGAGGAGGAGAGAAAAAGGGAAACACAGAATCTGAAGCAGGCCCCAGGCTCTGAGCCGTCAGTACACAGCCTGATGTGGGGCTTGAATCCATGAACCGTGAGATCATGACCTGAGCTGAAGTCAGACACTTAGCCGACTGAGCCACCCAGGTGCCCCTGTCTTAGGCCTTTTTAAGAAAAATTCTTCCATTCTGTCCTTTGTTGTCCGTCTACCCCCACTTCTCCCAGACACACACCATCAGGATAGCCCAGAAATTGAACTTGCCTGCCAGGCAAGCTCTTGTATCTGGAAACTGCACAAAAAGTCTTGGTGTGGGGGGAAACAGCCCCTACAGAATAGAGCAAAAGGAACCCTGCGTACTTAGGGACCTTGTATAGTGGAGCAGATGGGGGGCCGGCCTTTCATCACCGACCAGAGCCTCTGCGCCTCGTACCCTGCAGGTATCACAGCCTGTACCTGAAAGTGAAGGGTAACGTGTTCAAAAACAAGCGGATTCTCATGGAACACATCCACAAGCTGAAGGCAGACAAGGCTCGCAAGAAGCTTCTGGCGTAAGTCTTTTCAGGAATTGGCCTCTGTCATGGGGGCCGGTGTTTGATCTTTATTATAAGGTTTCTTCTGAGACATTGGAAATACGCTAATGCGTAATTTTGACTTGCCCTGACAGCTTGTTTCTCAGACAGCAGTCTGTCCGGATTATAGCTGTTGTGTTAGAAATCTCTGCCCCTCTGTTCCACACACCATCTCTGCAGGGTAGAGACTGGGCCAATGAAAGCAGGAGCTCTTGTGACTCCGATGGTGCTTTCCTCAAGCTGACGAGGCTCAGAGGGAGGAGTCTGGGCATGTGCTTCTGTCTCAGCGGCTCGTTTATTCTCACACTGACCCACCTCTTCTCTTCCACCATCCAGGGACCAGGCTGAGGCCCGCAGATCTAAGACCAAGGAAGCACGCAAGCGCCGTGAAGAGCGGCTCCAGGCCAAGAAAGAGGAAATCATCAAGACTCTGTCCAAGGAGGAGGAGACGAAGAAATAAAATCCCCTCTCTGTTGTCTGTACATAGTGGCTTCAGCAACAACACAGATCAGTTCTTCAATAAAACAAATCTTTGTCTGCCTCTCTTTGCTTGCAGAGTTTCTGGCTGCGTCATGGGTCCGCGGGGCCTGCATGCTGGGATTGGGATGCAGGCCCTCTCCCGGGTACCTGTTCCATTTCTTCTTGGTTCCCGGCATCTGGTGGTGCTTGAGTCCCTCCATCCATGGGAGAGATGGGGTTTTTCTCAATCTTGTTTTAGTTGAATTAATCTGAAGAGAGGGAAAGAATGACTTCTACCCAAGCCTCCAAAATCCTGTGCTTGAAAACTGCCCTTCACAGCAGGAAGTGGGGTACATGTCTGAAGTGGTCTCAAATGTTGCTGGGGAACCAACAGAAGTTGTGACCTCAGGCGTCACATCCTGTAAGCAAAGTCATCAGGAAGTAGTATGCACGCACTTAACAACTCTGGCCCTGGGCCCGGAAGTGTGCTGTGCTAGAACTCCACTGCCACCAGCCCCGAATCTAAGCCACCTGGACTTTAACTGCTGACCCCTTCCTAAGCCCCCTAAGGCCTTGAGATCTCTGGAACATCCCGCTTTCTTTCCTACCAAGAGGGCTTTTTGGGGCAACTGGCTGGCTCATTAGGAAGAGTATGTGACTCCATCTAGGGGTTTTCAGTTTGAGCCCTATGCTGGGTATACAGATTTCTGGGAAAAAAACATTTGTTTAAGTTTATGTGAGAGACCATACAAGCAGGGGAGGGGCAGAGAGTGGGAGAAACCATTCAAAGCAGCCTCCAGGCTCTTCTCTGTCAGCCAGAGCCCAACGCGGGACTCCCAACTCAAACAGATCATCACCTGAGCTGAAGTCAGAGCCTCAACTGACTGAGCCGCCCAGGTGCCTTAAGTTTTTTGGTTTACACCCATCTCCTGGGGCATAAAGGAAAGAGATTTTCTCGGCAGACATAGAAATAAAAGCACGTGATGGGAAAGCTTGTTGAAGCCATTGTGAGTTGCTTAATGAATTCATATCCCCTTTTGTAAATAGTAAATTTTATTTTGCCACTTAGCTGGTAGTAATAACTGCCAATAAATTCTTCAGTAAAGTATCTGCTTTGTGAGCCAAGTACTGTTAGGCACTTTACACTGACTCCTATTGATTCTCTGATCTTCATAACATTGTAAAGTAGGGTTATTACCTTCGTCTTGCAGATGAGGGAACATGTGAAATGCTGGGTTCACACGGCTTGTGGTGTTGGTGGGAAAACGGATTCAAGATGTTCAGGAAGTAAAATAGTCAGGACTTGGTAGACGTGGATGGTAGTGGCTGAGGAAGAAGTGGCTTTGGGGGACTGGGCAGGTGACGCTTCCGGTGATCGGAACAAACAGCTGGGTTAGGGAGAATGGCCAGATGTCCAAGTGGGAGGCAATGGTCAGCCAATTAAATAGAGGAGAGCCAGAGGTCTAGGCTGGGGAGAAAAGTTGGGACTGCAGAAGGGACCATCTCCTTTAGCTCTTGGCACAGCTGGACTGGCATGCCTGTCCTTGGTTTCCTTCCTGCCTTCCACCCCTTCCCTGAGGAGCAGTGTCAAGGCCAGCGGGGGACTTCAGGGGGTGTGCAGGATGGACGCTCCCATCAGCACTTGCGCGAGAAAGACAGGACTGATGTGTTCTTGGGAACACCAGAGCCCTCCTATTATCACATCAGTATCCTCGTCCAGCCTGGACAGGTGGGGGCAGGTGGGTAGCCCAAGGCAGGAGAGCCCAGACTCAAATACCAGAGGGTCTTCACCTCCACCATGTGCATCCACACCTGATTTAAGGGTTCCCTGTTGCCACTGTAGCAACCTGTGTGAACTTTATCAGTCAGCTCTTGGCGGTAATCCTTTGTGGTTCCAAGTGCGGGGAGGCTGTGGCCTAGAAGGGGAAGGGTCTTGGCCAAGCTCCCAGCTTGGATTGTGGGACACGGACTCCTCCTTCCCAGGTCTGGCTGGGCCACAAGAAGAAGGATATTGAAGGCCACCCCACCTCCACCCCCTCAGATGTTGGAGGGATGACAGGAAGGAGAAAAAGGTAACCCAAGCCTGGGACCCTTCACCCGGCTTCCGGAGCTTGCAACACAAAGCCGGTTTCCACCCTTGACCAGGAGATGGTGCTGTTCTCTCGCAGGTTGCTGCAGGTGTAAAACCTCC
>NW_027532426.1:2973901-2982010 GCF_008692635.1 Crocuta crocuta | reverse complement strand
AAACACCCCCCCCCCCCCCCCACTTTTGGGGTTGTTTTCAAAGGAATCGGGGTGGGAGAAAGGTTGTAGGGTTTGGGAGGCTTTGGATTTAATCCCTTCTTTCTGAAACTCACCCCAGGCCTGGAGGTGGCTTCTTACCATGGGCCACCAATCCCTTCCTAGGGCAGTGCCAGGGAGGGCCCCCTGAGCAGGCAGATCCCCTAAAGTAACCACTGGCTCTCTTTCAGGTCCTGGAACCTTAGAGAAATTCTGATGAAAAGAAATGTCCATTCTCTCAAGATCTTATAACTGGTCCCACTATATAATTTTGCATACCCTTTAAAGGGGCTCACGGCCCTCAGATAAAGACTCCCTGAGCAAGTCCAATTCCACTTCTGGGGGAGGAAACTGAGGCCCGGAGAGGCCAATGACTCCCCGGAATCTTAGCATTGTGGGAGCATGAGCACCTACCTTTGACCGTCGCAACGTGGGAGGCTGTGATTCAGAGCAGGCCGCCCCAGAGGTGCTGCGCAGCTGCAGAGGGCCCCGGGCCAGAGGAGGGGGACAAGGCCGGAGGAAGTGGTGCTAGCACAGAGGGGCTCACTCTGTTTGTGCCCCCCCCCACCTCTGACATTCACCTCTCTGCTCTTTTAGGCTTCCTGTCTCTGGCTCCCAGACTCCCCCTCTTTTTGTATCTCCCCGAAGTCTGGCCTCATACCATATATGCAGGGTTAAGCGCAGGCAGAGATGGAGGGAGGGAGGGCATGCGTGGGGCAGACAACGGAGCCAAATGGTGAGCTGGCACCACCAGTAGCTTCCTGGGCATCCTCTGCCCCAGGCAATGGTGTTGCTGGCCCAGCCACCCCCAGAGTGGGCACAGAGGAGGGCAGAGGCTATAGTGGGGGCACCAGCTGTTCCCAACCCCCAGGCTGTGAGCCCGCTGTTAGTGGTTCAGCCACCCGGAAAAGCTGCTGTACTCAGCAGTGCGGCAAATGGGCTAGGGAGGAGGCGGGGGTCCAGGCCAGCTGCCTGCTGGTGACAGCCATGAGTGGAGTGTGTAGAAGGCTTGGTTGAAAGGCGCTCGCTTTCTACCGTGGGATGGGCTTTTGATTCCTGGAGCCCCTGGCCCAGGATCTTGGGGTGCCTCTATTTCCATCTCATTGGTTTAAGGCACTTGAGGGACCCAGGCTGGGAAAGAGCTCAACTGGGAGGCAAGAGACATGATTTCTGAGACTGGCTTGGTCACCAGTTTGCTGGGTGACCTTGGGCAAGTTACTGGTCCGCTCTGGGCCTCAGTGTCCCTCTGTATAAAAGGGGCAAGGTTGGGCTGGAGAAGCTGTATGACCTTGAGTATGCCACCTAATAGCCCTGTGCCTCAGTTTCTTCATCTGTGAAAGGGAAGACCACCACTTTCCTCACTGGGTCACTGAAAGGATTAAATAAAATTCCTGGCATGGCTCTCCCAGCACAGCAGGTGCTCCTTTCTGTGGGTTCCCCTCCCTTTAGGACACTGGGCTGGATTTGTGATTCTTTTTTTCATTCCCACCATCAGAGGTCCAAGAAAGGGGAGGTCACCCTCCTCCGGCTCACCCACCAAGCTCTAGGACCTTCCCTGGGTGAAGGGGCCCAAAGAAAGCTCAGCGTCTAGGTCCACCTGCCTATCAGAAGACAGCCCCCTCCCTCTGCCTTCTGGCGGCACCGGCATTGCCCTCGCACCCCCGCAGCCCGCCTCTCCCTCCCTCTGCACTCCCCTCTGCCTATAAATAGCACAGGACGTGCCTGCCTTGGCGATGACGCGGCCAGGCGGGCGGAGGGGAAAGAGGCAGCTCTGCCGGAGAGCAGGTGGGCGGCGGGCACCGCTGCGGGAGGGGCGCCGCTGCCGGCCCTCTTCGCCGGGCTCTCGATGACGGGCATGATTGAGTCATCTCAGGGCCCCTCTGTCGGCGACTGTCCCCGCCGCCAGCTTTTCTGCCCGAGGCTTGGGAGGCTGCCCTCGGGTGGTCTCGGAGGGCACCGCTGGGTGGGCAGAAATGGTCCTGATGCGCCTAGTTGAGTGCCCGCCCCCTGCGGACCCAGGGGCGCATCCAGCCAGAGAGTGACCGCAGCCCCACCCTCTCCCCTTCCTGCCTCCCGCAACATCCCACCCCCACCCCGCCCACTCTGTTTTCTTCTCAAGCTCCTCCCCAGATCCCCCATCTCAGGCTGGGGCGGTGGAAGGGAGTGGGGAGGCATGGGGACCCCAGCTCCCCACCCGTCAGAGATCACAAATTCCTCCACCTCCAGGCTTGTCTTCAGGAACCTCCAGTCTCTGCCCCACCCCTTGCACCTTTGCTTCCTCTCTCCCAAGCAGATACACAGAGCAGACAGGGTGGGACAAGAAACATTTATTTAGGGGTCTGAGGGCTCAGCAGTGCCCCAGCCGACCCATCATGCAGCCTCATGTACAGTGGGCATTGGGCCCGCCCCTGGGATATTGCTGGGGGGGGGCCTCATGGCAGCAAACAGGGCAGTGTGGCTTGAACCCCCCTCCGAGGGGGAGAAGTGGAGCAGGGGCCAGTGGGTAGGAGGATGTGTCCCTCCCACTGTAGGGGAGGGTGTGACTGTGCCCAGGATGGGGACTGGCATTGGCTGGCACGATCAAGGGCACAAAAAGGAGGCTCTGAGCTTGGGGGGAGAGGGAGGTTGGCACCAGAGAAAAGCAACCTACAAGGGAGGGGTCCTCTTCGTGAATGCCAACCTACCAACAGGGTGCCTACCCCCTTCCTTTTGGGGGGGGCAAATACAAGGATTTGCCTTGATGTCTCCCACTCCCTCTTCCTCCCAGGACTCTGTGCCCAGGACAAGGGCGCACGTACAGCCTGAAGAGGGACCCCTGCACTGAACGAGGGGTCCCAGTGTTTCCTACGAAGCCCAGAGAAAGGGAGTGAGGAGGGGCCATCTGGAGGTCAGTCCTGAGGGCTGGGCTCCTGGGGGGTGGCCTTGTGCAGCCTGAGACAGGAACTAGGAAGTACAGACTCCCCGGGGCGGGTTGGCCATGGGGGACCTGGGGATAGAGTCCTGACAGTGAAATGGGGGCTGGCACAGGCTTGTTTTTTGTTCTCAGTCGGGTTTCTGTTCATGTCCTTCTTGAGTGTCCTTTTCCGGTGGACAAGGGTACGATGAGGCTGTTCTCTTCTACTTGAGGAGATAGTCTCTGGCCCTCCCCTCCTCTGTCCGCCCAAGTTTCAAGTAATAGGAGAGATTCCCGCAGAACTTTCCTGAGAAGTGATGGAGTGACAGAGGTGGTGACACCAGGAGGTGGACTCAGGACCCTCCTGCAGCCCTGAATCCCCTCCCAACCCAGGGCAGGGAGCTGAGGGATTTGGGAAGTCACCTTCCCAAGGCCCCACTTCCAAAGGGGCAGCCGCAGGGTCACACACACATAGACCCAAGCAGAGGCTCGGTGGGGAGGGGGGATGGTGTCCGGCATGCAAAGGTGGTGTGGACGGGAGAAGGCCCTCTGGATAAAGCAGCAAGAACACTCCTCAGGAAAGCCCCCCTCCCCAGGGCTGCACTCAGCATGGGAACTGGGGGTGTCTGGGCAGTGGCCGGACCTACCTGGAACTTCCTCATCCCCTCCCACTTTCTCCTCCTTCCTCACCCCCAAGTCCCAGAGCAGCAACTCCCTCAGGGCCCCCTGGGACCCAAGAAATAAAACCTTCCTCTGTGCAGAAGGCTCCCGAGCCATGGGGAGTGGCTCCCAGGAGAGAGGCAGAGGGAGGAAGAGTGTGGGCAGATGCCTGTTCTTCTCCAGGGCCAGAAGCAAGGGCCAGGCTTGGGCAGGGTGGCATCTGGGCTCTCTTGGCTCCTCTCAGATCTCGGTCAGGGCGTCGGCTGGCACCAGGCCCCGCTTCTTGCCGCTGCTGACGCGGATGAAGCCGTCAGCATCCTTGCTCCTGGCCACGCCCACGCAGATCTGAGTGGGAGAGACATGGAGCTGAGTCCTGGCACTGCCTACAGCCCTGGCCCCAAGTCCTGCTGATGGCTCCCAGGGGGCCACCCCGGGGGATGCTGGGACCGGATCAGATGTGGTTGCAGACATCAGCTGGGGTGATGGGAGTGAATCCCATGAGGGTACTGGGGTGCGGCAGCAAGGCCAGAACATCAGCAGACACCGGGCAGCACTTTGGGGCTGGCCTAACGCCCCGGAAGAACTCCCATTTCACAGAGGAGGGAAGGGGAGGAAAAGGGCTTCCAGAAGGTTGCCTTATGCAACAACACAGAGGCATAGCCAGCATTCAAACCCAAGCCTCTAGACTCCTAATCCAGTGTTCTTCCCCTCCCCCAAGCCAGCTCTAACAAAACTCAGCCCCAGCCCGTGTTGGTCACCAGCCCCAATTCCCAGCAGGGGCCGACAGGAGGCAGTCACACCTTTCTAACCTGCCTTCCCTCCTGCTGCCAGGCTGCAAGCGTCCTCCTCCAGGGCGGCCGCCTGTGCCCCCGCCGCCCCTCTCCCATGCCCACCTCTCCAGCCGCTGCAGGGCCCACGCACTCACCTGGTTCTCCTTGAGGCTCATGTACCCCTGTTCCTTGTTCCCGGAGAAGGGTTGGCAGCAACGCCAAACGTTCTCGCCTGGCCTTACTCGCTGAACAAAATTGGCTGGGAAGAAGCCAACCCGGTCGCCAATCTTGCCCTAGGGATGAGGCTGGCAATGAGCACCAGACCCCCGCCCCCCCCCACACCCTACATTGCTTCCTCTAGACTTGTTGTCACTCAGAGCCAAAGCCATCAAACTCCAGATCCTGGGGTCTCTGTATCCAGACCCCCTAGTAGTGTGGCTTCTGACTGTGATGGGCATGAGTGGGTAAAGGGACAAGGTTAGACAGGGAGGGTCAATGTGAGAACAAGTCCCAAGTTTTGGTCCTATAGGCTTGACAAGGGCCAGTGTGTGTGGGGGGGGCGGGGGGCGGTTCTTTGGGCCTGGAGAGAAAGTGGGGCAGTGCCCATTGGAGGGAGGGAAGGGTGGGGTGCCTACCGGGATGCCTCTGCTCCCCACCCTGCCAACTCACCTTCCACCAGTCCTCGTTAGAGTCATCCACCAGCATGATCCGGTCCCCAGGCCTGGGAGGACAGAGCTGGGGTCGCAAATGGAAAGGAGGGACCTGCCTTTTCTATATCTTAACCATCTTGGGCCCCCGAGATCCCCGGCACGCCCCCTTCCACTGCTAGGGGAGGATTCTTGATGTTCCGGGAAGACACTGTGACCAGAGGTACAGCAGACTCTCTCTAGGATGGAGCCCGGGGAACGGGCAGAAGATATGACATGAGCACCAGTCCCTTTTGGACTCTAGGCAGTCTAGCTCTTTTCCGGGCTCAGCTGCCTCAAGCATGCCAGGAGAAGGTTCCCGAAGGTCCCCCTCACACTCGTGTTCCAAGATCCGGGAGCAGAGCCCTGAGGTTGGAGCCAGGTGGCTGTCGGGGCGGGGGGTGGGGGTGCTGGACCACAAAGAGGACTTACTGCAGAGCCAGGTCATTGTTCTCTTGGGGCAGAAACTTGTAGAGAGCGACGTAGGAGTACATGGGCCCCACATCCTTTCGCAGAGGGGGTTTCGCGGGCTGTGGAAAAGTTCTAGATCAGTGATGGGAGGGGGACACAATCCTCACTCCACCCACTCACTGTTCACTCGCCCTGACCTTGCCTACTCTGGGGGCGGGGGGGAGGGTGGCTAGGAGGCGGGACTTGGTGCACCTGGGTCAATGGCAGGGAGCGGTCAGATTCTCCTACCTTCCGTGTTCACCCTTGGGGGACTGGGCCAAGGATGGAGAAGGGGAACACTCCTCTGTCTGCTGCTGGGGGGGAGCTGGCCCAGGAGTGGGCACGACAGGCATTGGTTCCATGCTGGGAGGGTGCGTGCCCCCTGCCTTTCTTGCCTCCTCACCCTGGCATCGCCCATCCCGTAGGCTGAGGATAAATGATGGAGCGGTGATCCCCCCACTCACCGTGCTCTCGCCCACCTATGGATCAATGACAAGAAGTGACCCCCCCTTCCGATCTGGCCTCCCAGGGCTCAGCGTCACCTCACCTGCTGTCCAGGGCTCTTCTCCTCTGGTCCTGACCCTTCGCTCTCGGCCGGGGCTGTGAACACTAGAGATGCCGGGGCAGGACCCGGGCGTCAGGAAGCAAGGGAGTGAGTGGCCTGCACTGTGCTCCATTCCTGCCTCTGGTCCCCACTTCTACTCACCACTGTCGCCAGGGCCGTNGGGGGGGGGGGCGGGGGAGGCAGGAGGGAGAAGGGCTCAGTCTGTGGACCCTCAGCCTCAGAGACCCCTGTCCCCCCAGGCTTCCCTCTGGTGTCTGACATACTAGGCTCCGCGTGGGTGACTCCGAGGTACTGCTGAAGCTGGAGCGGTTCATCAGTGCCAAGGAGGTGCCGTAGCGCAGGGTCTCGTAGACAGGGTCTACCTTCCCGCTGGCCCCTGCCAAGGAGCCACCCTAAGGCCGGGCACCCAGCTGCCAGGCTTGCTCTGCCCTGAAGCCCCGTATCACTTTCACTCTCTCGGGCCCAGCCAAGGTGTCTTTCATTTCACCACCTGCCCCATCCCGCCCCAGGCCCCTCTCTGCCACACCAGTCTTCCCCAGATCCTCGTGGACTAACTCCCCACCCTTCATACCTCTGGACACCGTCCCTATCCTGGCAGATGAGGACAGCGCCTACTTTATTCTCTATTCTCTATCCTTCTCGGTTCAGGCATTCATGCAAATGATGATTAATGGATCATTTGTTCATGGCTGGCTCCCTTACTAGATCATGATCTCCACCTTCTTCAGTTTCATACCCCCATGTCTAGCACTTAGTAAGTGTTGATAAAATGTCTGTTGAAGGATGAATAAATGAATGAATGAATGAATGAATGAATGCTACATTCAGGACAAGGGCGTTCAGAGAAGGGAAGTGCCAAGAACTGGCAGTGACACGTGACTCGGGTAGCCATCTGAGGAATGTGTGGGTTTCTCACCACACTATGGTGGGATCAGGGGCAATGCGGGGGGACACTCACCAGTGGGTGGGGACTCTCTGCTTGTGACACAGGCTGGGGGTGGCTCATGCACCAGGAGGGGGGAGCTGAAGTTTCGACGGAAGGAGGAGGACTATGGCAAGAGGGGGCAGAGAGAGGGCATGGGGAGGTCACAGCCCACAGAGAGCTTGGCCTTCCCCAAGTCCAAGGACTACTCCACAGGAGGAACCAGCCCGGAGGGGGGCACTCGTTTCCCCGCATGCCGGTCCTGGGGCGCACTCGCAGCCAGCCATCCCTGCGTGGTCCCCACTCACCACCTTGCCTGGGCATTGCTGGTGGGAGATCTCCTCGGAGCACCAGAGGTGGACGCTAACTTTGCATGTCTTACATCGCAAACCCTGCTTGGAGTTTCCTGGGAAGAATGTGCGGTCAACAAGAGGGATTGGGCAAAGGAGGCTGCACCCAAGGCAAGGAGCAGAGGGGGCAGGTTAGGGCATGGGACAGAGGAGGGGGAATTGGGCATCTTCATGGCAGCCTCAGAGTCTCATGCTTACCCCTCATACAGTCAAGGCACCGAAGCCTGAGTCATTAGTAAACACGGCGATGCTGGACACCCACCCACCCCCTAAATTGCTTATTTGTCCACCCAGCATGAGGGGCACAGTTAGGACTGAGGGCCCTGTATAGCAAGAACCCAACATTGGGTCATTCCCTAGGAACAGTCCCCACACCCACCCTGGCCCCTCTCGTTGACAGGTCAGGCACCTACCTGCAATGATCTGGTGGCATAGCTCACAAGGGCTGGCTCTCTTGAAGACGTGTTCCTGAAAGCTGTGCAGCCTTACTGGTTTGAGGGGTGCCAGGGGCCGTGGGATCGGGCAGGGGGAGGGGGCCGGCGTAGGGAGGCTCCCGTCTGTAGATACCGATGGTGGCGAGGGAGGGGGCAGAGGGGTCGGGGGCGTCAGCAGCACCTCGGTGGGGCACTTGAGCTCAGAACCCGAGCGAAGGAAGAAGTTCTCCACACTCTTACTTCGGAGGATGGTCTTGAGGGAAAGTGAGCGCTTGAATCGCTGGAGCTGAAAGAGGAAGTGAGGGTGGGGGTGGGAGGGTGGAAGTGGGGGGTAGGGGGGAGG
>NW_027532426.1:2958304-2973686 GCF_008692635.1 Crocuta crocuta | reverse complement strand
TGTAATTTTTTTTTTTATTCCAGAAGTGGGCGTTTGAGAGTGTGCATTGGCACATTGTATCTTGGCCTAAAATTATCTCATTGAGATGTCTGAACACATGATCAGAATTTAAAGCAGCATATTAGTTAATGTTAAACGACATAACGACATTCTTGCAGTGGCAGTGGCAGGGCCGGTGGGGGGGGAGGGGGGGGGTGGGGGGGAGGGAGTGCTGTAAGTGGAAGCCAGAGGGATCCAGCTCTGGGCCAGGATGTCTCCTTGGTCAGCAGCAGCCTGAGACTGAGGGCCAGAGGTGAGATGAAGTACTAAGAGAGAGGCTGCCACCTTCCAGAAGGTGGTCACGCCCTCGGATGCCCACAGGAGCCGGGTGGGTAGCCTCCATGAGCAAAGGGCTTCCGGCTGGGCACGCACAACTGGAGTGGTGAGGGCAGAGGTGGACTGGCCGGTCCCGGCACACCTGCTGGTGCCCCCAGACAACGGAGGCCCGTCCTCATGGCCAGCCCAGTGGACACAGCCAGGTTTTCCAGTTTTTCAAAAGAAACCTAGACTCTTACGTGAATTTGGATAGAAACAAATTCAAGAGGTTTTATTTCCTTTTTATCTTTGCAGAAATGGTCGTGTACTATTTTTCTACGCCTTGCTTTTCTCACTTAACAGTAAATCTTGGAAATCATTCCATACCAATACATAAAGACTTACATCATTCATGTTTATAGCTACACAGGACTTCATTGTATGGGTGTTCCATTTACTCGAGTTAAAAAAAATAATACTTTGGGGGCGCCTGGGTGGCTCAGTAGGTTGAGTGTGGGCCTCTTGATTTTGGGATCAGCTCATGATCCCAGGGTCCTGGGATTGAGCCCATGGTGGGCTCCACGCTGTGTGGAGCCTGCTTAAAATTATCTCGCTCTTGGGAGCTTGGGTGGCTCAGTCAGTTAAGTGTCTGACTTTGGCTCAAGTCATGATCTCACGGCTCGTGGGTTAGAGGCCCACGGTGGGCTCTGTGCTGACAGCTCGGAGCCTGGAGCCTGGTTTGGATTCTTGTCTCCTTCTCTCTCTGTCCCTCTCCTGCTCTTGCTCTGTCTCTCTCATCTCAAAAATAAATGAAAACATTAGGGGCGCCTGGGTGGCTTAGTCGGTTAAGCGTCCGGCTTTCGCTTAGGTCATGATCTCGCGGTTCGTGGGTTCGAGCCCCGCGTCGGGCTCTGTGCTGACTGCCAGCTCAGAGCCTGGAGCCTATTTCAGTCTGTATCTCCCTCTCTCTCTGACCCTCCCCTGCTCACGCTGTCTCTCTCTCTCTCCTAGAAATAAATAAAAATATAAAAAAAAATAAATGAAAACATTAAAAAAAAAAAGATTCACTCCCCCTCTCCCTCTGCCCCGCACACGCTTTCTCTCTCCCTACAACAAAATAATAATAATAATAATACTTTGGGGTGTCTTGGCGGCTCAGTCCGTTAGGCGTCCGACTTTGGCTCAGGTCCTAATCTCACAGTTCTTGAGTTTGAGCCCCACACCAGGCTCTCTGCCCACAGAGCCCACTTCGGATCCTTTGTCCCCCTCTCTCTCTGCCCCTCCGCCACATGCTCTCTCTCAAAATAAATAAATAAAACCTTTTAAAAACTAGTAATACTTTGGGGGCTGAACAAAACATACCAGGTCCCCAGTTTTCCATGTGTTCTTGAACAGGGTGAGAGTGGAGGCGTGGTCATCCTTGGACCCTCATCCTCAAGGCTGATTCTTCCTCCAAAATGTCTCTCTGGCACATGGCCTGTCTATAATCACCTTATCACCTCCACAGCCCTGCCAGAGCCCCTTGCCTCCACGTCACCCATCGCCCCCTGCTCTCCATACCCTTGCCAGAGACGTGATCCCTGACCTTGTGAAAAACATTTCATGGCTCCTCAGGACGCAGCCAAGGCCCTTGTCCCCGTCATGGGGCTCTGCAAATTGGCCAAGCTTTCCCTTCCAATCCATGCCTTCCACCTGCAGCCCAGACATGGAGATTCTTTCTTTTTTAAAAAATTTTCAACATTTATTTATTTTTGAGAGAGAGAGACAGACAGACAGACAGACAGAGCATGAGTGGGGGAGGGGCAGAGAGAAGAGACACAGAATCTGAAGCAGGCTCCAGGCTCCGAGCTGTCAGCACAGAGCCTGACGCGGGGCTTGAACCCACAAACTGTGAGATCATGACCTGAGCCACCCAAGCACCCCAAGATTCTTGAACTCACCCGTGTTTTATTTCTCCAAGCTTTTGATGTGTTTGTCCTCTTCTCTGCCTTATCCAGGGAAAACCCTCTTTATCCTTCAGGGTAAAGTGGCTGTCCCTCTGTTGGGAAGCTGTCTCTCCTTCGGCAGGAATTCCATATAGTATAACCACTCCCACCTCTGGGGCCCACTGCACCAAGTACTTTCTTCCATTATGAATCCAATCTGGTTTACATAGTGGTCATTTACTTCTTACTCCCCCAGGAGACTGGAGCCCCTTGGGGGCAGGAACAGTTGCTTCAACACCCCCCTTCCACCTCCCAAAAACACAGCTTCAAGACATAGTAGGTGCTCAGGGAATATTTGTTGACTGAATGATAGCCAAGTGCCTAGAATCCTAAATGGCGCCCATGTTCTGGAGCACTAGGTCAATTCTTCAGAGCGGCCAGAGTTACTTCCAGTGCTCACCCCAGCATACCCTTCTTGAGTCTGCCCAGAGTGAGGTCTGGAAACATCTCTAGCCAGATCCTGGAACATCTTCCCTCCTATTGAGAGCCCCCCTTACCCCTGCTCACATCTTCCCATCAGTGACAGATAAAGGGGGCCAGTGGCCTAACTTCAGGTAGGGAGACTTGGCTAGGGTTCCCAAATAGCACATCATGCAGCCTGTGTGGCCCCAGAGAGGCCAGCAGTCAGCAAGACATGG
Organism: Crocuta crocuta; assembly: GCF_008692635.1. Taxonomy (NCBI): domain Eukaryota; kingdom Metazoa; phylum Chordata; class Mammalia; order Carnivora; family Hyaenidae; genus Crocuta; species Crocuta crocuta. Next base: position 2,970,769 of record NW_027532426.1, on the reverse strand, counting down.
AGAGAAGCAGAGAGGGAGACATTTAAGGGTGCCTGGCTGGCTCAGTCGGTAGAGCATGTGACTCTTAATCTCAGGGTTATGGGTTGTGAGTTCAAGCCCCGCAGTGGGCATGGGGCCTACTTAAAAGAGAGAGAGAGAGATTTGGGCATGAGGTAGGCCCCAGTGTGCCAGCTGGGAGGCCAGAGCCTTGAGGTGTCTGGCACGCTGAGATGCCCAGCTCTTTCCAAATTCAGCTTCCTGGATAGAACTGTGGGCTTCTTTGTGTGTCTAAGAGAAGCAGGCCCCGGGCCCCAGATACTTGGGTGTTAGGGCAGAGATAGAGGGCCAGAGGGACAATTAATTAGAACTCAAATGTATTCTGTGAGCCAGTGTGGCTCTGGAGGCTCTCACAGGTCCAGAGAGGCGGGAGAACTCCCCACTATCCTGCCCTGGGGGGTCAGAGCATAGAGCACAAGAGGTCTGGGAAGATGCTCTGGGGGTGGGTACAAAACTAAACCTACCACCTGAAGGCAAGTCACTTCATTTCCACTGTCTGAGCCTCAGTTTCCCCACATCCAAGAGAAAGGAGGCAGGACTAGATGCTCTCTAGGCAATACAAGGCTCTGGGTCCAAAAAGCAAAAACATAAACTTAAGGATATAATGAGGGGGTGTCATTGTCAGATACTGGAATTGAGGTAGTACCTCATATAGAGCACCTCAGTATTCCAGGCACCCCACTCCGAGGCGCTGACAATCACTGTCTCACTTTGCAGATGAACTCATAGGCACATAGGAGTTAAATCACCTACACATAGTGAGTCCTCGGCTGGTAAGTGGCAGAGCCGGAACTTGACCAGAAGGGTCTTGCTGCTCTAAGCTCTGCCTTGGCCTTCGCCCCCGCCTCTCAGCTGTGCCATGGACGTGTCCACCAGGTCCATCATGAAATTTAGGGTTGGAAGGAACCTGAAAGACTGGCCACCTAGAGTGGTCCCCAGCCCCCACTATCATCTCACAACGCCTCGGCCATGGCGCCTCTGAACGGTTGTCTGACTCTGTTGGTCACCTCTTGCGGCAGGAAGCACACCCTCTCTTGGGACAGTCATTCCATCTTTGGGCAGCTGCAATCGCTGGAAAGTGCTTCCCTATATAGCTGAAACCTGCCTCCCTGAGATCTTTGCCTATCGGCTCTGTTCTGCTCTTGGCTCCAGAAAGGGCTACTCCTTCTTCTACATATCAGTCCTTCAAATATTTGAAGTCATCAGTCATGTTCCCCCCTCCCAAGGCTCTTATTGCCATAGTAGTCCCCACAGGATGAGATTCTAAGCCTCCTTACTCTCCAGCCTGTGCCCTTTCCTGGTCTTCCCTTGGCCCCAGTGCCAAGAGCTACCTCTGCAGGGTACCAGCCGTCTCTGGAACAGAATGTTCCCCAGCACTGGGGCAGCCCCAATTCTGCTCGCCGCCTCCCTGGCTCAGCTGTGGGCTCCAGGTCCCAGGAGGGCAGAGAAGCGGGAAGGAACAACATACCACCTGGAGTGGCTGGCGGATGTCAAGGGTTGAGGCTGAAGAGCAGGACAGGGGCGCCTCTGCCAAACAGCTTGATGCCTGTCCACTCAGGAGACGTCTGGTTTGGGTGCTCAAACCTCATTTTGGCTCAGCCTGGCCAGGTACTCCTGGTTCCCAGAGAGGCCTTTTCCCTATCAGCTGTCTTTTTGGTGCCCCCAGCGTCCAAGGAACCACTGCTGGCGTGGGGCGAAGTTGCCATGTGCCCTGGCAAGCGGGCCCACCCGGATGCTACTCCCTCCCGATGATGCACCGGGAGCTCGTCTGGCTTGGAGCCTGGACCACCAGGCCCGCTCTTCTGAGTCCCCCCCCAGACACGGAGTTTGGCCTGCCTGCCTCCTCCCCACCTCCCCACACACTGGATGGTCCCTTCTACTCCTCAACTCCCCACAGCCTCTCCTCACTTCTCTCCAGCTCCCGAAAGGGCACTAGGCAGCTGGCGGTGGGTGGCAGCGGATGTGGCACAAGCTGACTCAGATGGCAGAGTTGGCATGGCAGGGTCTTCCCAAGGATGACACTCAAGGAGGTGAGGGTACCACCCCATGGTAGGATGGCACGGGGACCCAGGGATGGCAATGATGACACTCGGAGGGTCACCGAGTAGCTTGAGTGCAGGGATATGATCCAACCTTAGGGTGGGAAGGAGGCAGGACTCAGTCTGGCAAGAAATACCCAGAGGACCCCAAGCACTGATGAATAAGCCTGGAATGCTGGCTTCACTGCCTAATGGGTACTGGCCCCCTCTGTCGTACCTGCTTCAAACTGAGTTGGGAGGGCAACAACCCTCTCCCTTCCCCCTCCCAAAGCTTCTTTGGGACAGGCTGAGGTGGGGGGAGCTAAAGGGGCTGGCAGGGCCCTGAATTCTCTCCCTGCCCACTCCCGCCCTCCTGAATACCCCACCCAGATCGGTAGCCCAGCCTGTGTTGTTATAACAGTGCTTCACAGGGGTGACATTTAGAGGAGGGGGCTAAAGGGACATGGCAAGGGGCGCAGTCTCCCTCCCCTCTTGCGCTTGGGATCCCCACAGCTCAGATTCAGAGGTGATAGCGCTGGATGGTCCTCAGCGCTGGATGGTCCTCGGGCTGGGAGGAGGGAGGTTCGAACCTGCCAGGCCCTGACCTCCCCCTGCCCACACAGCTGAGCTTGCAGCCTGTGGGTTTGCTGAGGCAGCACTGCCCAGGCTCCTGCCTGCTTTCGGAGAGCTCTTCAGGAGGGGGGCAGGGAGCCAGGCCTCCTGTGGGAGGCAAGGCAGGGCCTGGGAGGCCCCCATGCCCTCAGGAAGCAAGCAAGGGAATTGTGTATGTCGGTCCTGGGTGACCAGAAGGCAACTGAGAAGGCCAAGGATATTGGAACTCAGGATGGGCTCAGCTCCCTGGACCCTCTGCTTAAACAAAAACAAAAACAAAAACAAAAAGCTGTCACAAATGTTACCAATAATATCCTCCCACCGCCAAGACCTCATTCCTTTCCTAGTGGAGACCCGGATCTCTGAGAGGGAGTTATCTCTATGGTCTAAGAGACCACAGTCTCATTCTCAGAAGGGGGCAGAAGAAGGTCAAGTTGAGATCTTCTGACATGGAGACCTAGCGGGTTCCTCTGGTTTAAAGATGGGATGGGGCGCTACCTGGGGTACCTCACCCAGGCCCCACCCTGCTCCTACTCATCTACCCCTGGTCATTTTCTTGATGACCTTGACCTTGAATTAACCTCATATCCTGAGAGGTGGCCTAGACAGAATTAGGAGCAAGATGGACATTGGAAAGAGCTATAGATGAGCTCTTGACACCGAAGGAGCCAAAGATCCCACCCATTTTTGGTCTTTAGTGCCCTCCTCCTCATCTGGACGACAGGAGCAGGTGGGAACAAAACACCAGGGTGCAGGGGAGAGGGAAGGAGGCTTTGGCCTGAAGTCTGGAGAGGGGGCAGAGCTCGCCCTTGACACAGCCTCTTTTTCTCTCCCCATCCCCAGCCTGCTCCGCTCATGCTGCTCCCCCGCAGAACTTCTTCTTGCGGGTCAATCTGAGCACCTAGAACTTGGGGAGGAAGTGGACAGATTAGAGGTGGGGGTTAAATTTAAGCGGTGGCCTCCCCCAAACCCTTAAGCGCCAGGAGTCTGGGCTCCGCCTGCCTTCACTGAGGAATAATTTATTCATTGTGACTCCCGCAGGAGTAACAGTCATACATAATTAGGGTTAATTATGACATTCATTAATTTCCATGACTTCTCTTTTTACTTCCACCCACCCTCTCCCCCGCCCCCCGTCCAGCTCCGGGGGTGGTGGGCCGAGGCTGCATGCCCTTCTGCTCTGGAGCCGCAACGGCAGTCCCCCGGCCCCCGCCCGCGATGACCAGCGCTGCCGCAGCCCCCAGCGCGCACTAGGGGAGCTACGCATCCCCCGGACCGTGGCCTCCCATCCCGGAGCTTAACCTGGTTGGGAGGAGGGAATGCAGGACTGCAGTGGGTGCGAGAGACACAACCGGAGAGACTCAGAGATAAACATAGAGAGAAAGCGGGAGAGACACCACGGCTGACAAACAGGTTGTAGAGACATTTTCAGAGAGACACAGGCGAAGAGAGAGGGACAGACTGAGCTACAGACAGAGACCTGGCGGGCGCGGGAGGGGTGCGCCTCGCACGCACACACCGGCGCGTACACCGGCCCACACCCGCTACACACCGCTACACACTCCCGCCGCCTTCGCTGCGCCGATTCCCTCCAACAAAGCCGAGTTACAACCTCCCAGGAGGGTCGCGGCAGCGCGTCCGCTCATCACGCGCGCAAGGGCGTGTCGTGCTTGTGTGATGGGGGCTCCTTGCGGCCCCTCGTCGCGAACCCCCTCGGCCCGGTCGTCGCGCAGAGCTTTAAGCATTACACAGGTCCCGCTACCGTGACCCCAGGGCCATCAGAGCCCACGGTGGTGACCGCGTCGGGAAGAGGGCTCCGGGGCTGGGGGGCGCACTGGGCAGGGGTCCAGGCCTTTCTTTTCCTGAGTTACCTTGGTTTCCTGGAGGGCAGAGACGGTCCCCGGGGGGGTGCGGGTGGCCGCGTCATCCGGTTCGTTCTCCTTCTCGCTCATTTCGGTCATGGTTGGGGTAGAGGGGAAGAAAGGTTGCCAAGACCCGACGGCAGGCCCGCTGGGGGCAGGTTGCAGGTGGCAGACGTCTCTCTGGGACCCTGAAGCCCTTTTCCAGAGACTGTCCCCCAGTGAACCCCAGGAAAAATCCGAGCAGGCAAAGCGACCCCCGACTCCCGGGAGCGGGTGGAGAAAGTTCCCGGTTTGGCCAGTGGAGAGGGGTAATTACGGGGAGCCGCGGGAGCCTGACGACCCCAGGAATAAGGACCGAGGGTCTGCAGAGGATGCTGCTCGCAGCGAGGGGAGGAGGGAAGTGGGGACGCGGGGATGTGCCGAGGGAGGGAGCGAAGGAGCNCCCTCTCCCTCCATCCCTCTCCCCCTCCCCCTCCCCCTCCCGGCCCCAGCCCGGCACCCGGAGGCCCCTCCGCCCAGTCCTCGCCTTCCAACTTTGATTTAGGAGGTCGCCTGGTCCCTCCCCCTCCCCTCCTCGGCTCCCCCGCGCCGCTATGCAAATCAGGTTCTCAGCGATTGGTTGCCGTGGTGGCCAGGAGCGTGAGCTGGGCGGAGCCTGGGGGGGACTCGACAAGATGGGGAGGAGCCTGGAAGGGTAGAGAAGTGGGGAGGAGGTGGTTTTACACTGAAAGATCCGGAATTGGGGGCGTGACAAAGTCGCGGTTCACATTCGAGTCTGGACGGGATTGAGGGAAACAGAAAAAGGTTGGATCTGCAGAAGGATAGCTGAGAGTGAGATCGAAGTTAGGAAAGCGAAGTAGTGGACGAATGTGAACCCTTCTGCCCCATTAACTGGATGTCTCTGTGAGCGAGACTCCCAATATGCACACCCCTGGACTATGAGGTAGGGGCTTCTTTAAGGAGAGAAAGGACAATTTAGCATCATGTGTCAAAAGGCCAGGCCTGACAATCCCTCCTTTGAGGATGGAAAGCAGGACAACCAGATTCCTGTCCAGGCTTCGTGGTCGCACTTCAGCAGAGAAGGGCCCTGAGTCCCCACACCTAAGGTCCCCAAACCTCTCCAAGATACCCCACCCCTCCTAAAGATCCTACCACAAATGGACTTAGATCAGGGTGTAGGAAGGAGGGGGTGGGGAAGAGGGTTCTTACTCTCCAAGTTGTCCTCTGTCCACTTGGCCTAAATGTATCTCTTAAATGCATGTTGCTTAGCTGCCATTTCCCTAGTCTTCCTCCTTCACCTCCAGCCCTCTTTTCTTCCTGGGCCTTCTGACCCTGCCCAAATCTCCTGGCCTGTCCAAAGAAAGGGAGGTAGTCTGGGAATTGAAGGAATCCTTCCTTGGGTGTGGGTGGAGAAACTTCTGGATCAAAGTCTCCCTCCTCCAGGGGCTCCTCTGCTGTGGGTGATGAGACTGGAAGGGAAGGTGGCACTCAAGAGGGTCCTGCCTTTATGCCAACCCCGGAGAACAGAGGCTGAGCCCTCTGTCCTCCCTGTTAGCCCCTGCACATAGCCATTCATTCGTGCAATCTCTGTCCTCTCAAGAGTGAGCTCACCATCGGATCACTGCTCAGGTTGCTGGGTCCAGGAATAGAGATTTATTTGCCAGTCGCAGAAGTGAGGGTTGATGCTTGTGGGGGTTTGGATCCCTCCCCCTCCAGATCCGCCCACTGCAGCGGCAGACCGACTCTGAGTGTGGCCTTCCTGAAAGGAGCTTCGAAAGATCCTGGCCTCAGCCCTCAAGCCAGTCTCCCCAAAGGCCCATTCGTTAACCAGCCTTCTCCCAATTCCTTCTGAGGCGAGGGCTGCCATCTTCCCTCCTGGTCAGCCCAGATGCGCCCAACACCCCTACCTGGGCAACTCAGACTTAGGGAGGCATGAAGCACCCTGAGATAGGGTCATCAGGCCCTCAGTCTGTCCTGGGCTGGAGCAAACAGGGGCCTCATCTGTACTGAAGACCTCCTGAGGGGAGGTACCGCTGTTTCCCTGCAAACAGCAGAGATTGAGTTCCTTAGATGCATGTTGTATATAATCACTAATTAACGGTGTGACCTTGGGTAGGCAGCTAAACCTTGTGGAGCCTTGATATCTTCTCCAGCAAAATAGAGATAGTGCCTACCTCACTGATAGAGTGAATGAGATAGTTCCCCTTAGCCCAGGGAAGACAGGCAGGGAAAGTGATTTTCCTCTTTTCCTCCTTTCTTCAGAGAGATTTGTCCCTTTCCGGTGCTTTCGCTGTTAGTTCATGGGGGAACCAACTCGGAAAGAAAGTCCGACTAGACAGAGGGAGGAATTTCCAGGGGTATCAGTGCTACCAGTGACCCAGGAAAGCGAGGGTAGGGCGGTGGGCCCTGGGGCCCGTCTGGTGGAGGCATCAGAAGCCCGAGGTGGCAAGAATGGGGAGGAGGCAGGGGGCTGGATCCCATGACCTCTGGATGTCCTTTCTGGCCTGCAGCCTTCGTGTTTCAGAGCAGTCTTTCATGAACTAAGTCTGAGTCATTGTCTCAGCGCTGACAACTCCCTCTGCAGTGACTGGGAACGGCAGGAGTAGCCGGGCTAGCTTCTGGAGGAGAAGGAACACTGTCCCATCTCAGAGTCAGAGGGCAGCTACGAGGGGTGGGCAGAGCAAGGGGCAAGGTGCTATCAGAAGGGAAGTAGCAGCCACACGCAGAGGGAAGGCTCCCTAGGCCAGAAGTTATCAAAGAACTACTGGGGGGCGCCTGGGTGGCTCAGTCGGTTAAGTGTTCGACTTCGGCTCAGGTCATGATCCGCGGTTCGTGAGTTCGAGCCCCGCATCTGGCTCTGTGCTGACAGCCTCTCAGGGCCTGAAGCCTGCTTCGAATTCTGTGTCTCCCTCTCTCTGACCCTCCCCTGCTCACGCTGTCTCTCTCTCTCTCTCTCTCAGAAATAAATAAAACATTTAAAAAGAGAGAGAGAGAGAACTACTGGGAGCCTCTGAATAGAAGAAAAAGTAGGAGCCTCTTAATAGGAGTGAGAGTGAGTGCTAGGCTCTTGGGAGCCTGGGGACAGGGGGATGGACCAGATGACTCCAAACTGCATGGGGCACAATGTTCAGCACACTAAGAAAAACTGGTTCTCAGGGCCCCTGGGTGGCCCTGCATCTGACTTTGGCTCAGGTCATGATCTTGCGGTTCTTGAGCTCAAGCCCCACATGGGCTCACTACTGTCCTTGTGAAGCCTGCTTTGGAGTCTCTCTTCCCCATCCCCATTGCTCTCTCTCTTAAAAATAAATAAAAACATTTAAAAATAATTTTTTTAAAAAGCTTGGGGAAAGAAAGAGAGACTGGTTCTCATCCTGGTCTGCCCTTTTCTTCCTGTTTTGTGACCTTGAGCAGAGAGAGACCTGTCTATCTCCGGAAGGACTTTGGTTTCTCTCTTTTTAGATTGGCAGAATTGGAATAGTTTAGGTTGAAATGGAGAGCTGGATTAGAATAGGGGCAATAATTGTATATGTCTCAGTGTTCTTTTGAGGGTTAAATGAGTTAATATACATGAAGAGCTGGACAGAGTAAGGGCACAAAATAATAGTTTTGATCTAGCGATCTACCTATTTATTTATTTAAGGATTCTTGACCTTGAGCTTGCAGGTGAGCTTCAGAGAGTTCATGAATGCCTTGAAGCTGTATAGAAAGTTGGAGGATCAGCATTCTCTGGGGACAGTCTAGAGCTTTCACCTTCCCCTCAGAGAATCCAAGATCCCCAAAAGGTAAAGAGCCATTGGCCTAAATGGTCCCCAGGTCCACTCTAAGCAGCTGAGATTCCTTGATGGGAGGGATTGCTTCTCCTTCCCTAAGGACCGACTTATTTTCTGTCACGAACACCTTCAGTTCAAGCCCCTTCCCGCTGTGGCCTCTGCCCTCATGAGTTGCCAAGGACACCCCCAGCTGGAAACATGACTGGCTGGTCTTTTTCTCCAGCTTTAGAATTGGAGTTACTAGGGTGGGGAGTCTGTCATGGTTGAGGTCAAGTCTGGTTCTCACCTTCCAGCTGGGGAGAGGAAGAGGGTCCAGCCCAGTGGCGCTGGGGACAAAGAGGACACAGTGAGGGGCCCTGCCTTGCCCTGTCTCCCCTACCTCCCGCTGCTGGCCCACTGGGGCCCCAGAGGCGGATACCGCCCTAATGAGCTCAGGCCCGTGGCAGGCATCAGTAATTATGATTTTATGGAAATATAGAAGGCTCTTACGCAAGTGCCTGACACACTTCCTGGCTGTGGCATCTGGGACAGCCAGGTCCCCAGGGGCTGGAGGAGAGCCCTCCCACCCCCTGCTGCCACCAACCCCTGGAGCTCAGGACACTGGCATGAAGCCGCCCTCCCACTGCCTGTGGCACTGTCCCCAACACACTCTGGGTGAGCTGTTCCCTCTCTCTGTGCCCCAGGCTCCCTGGAGGGGAGCAGCACAGGCTCTGGTGTGTGCGGTCCCTCCTCCCCTCCCCAGCCAAGCGGAGGCTGTCCAGAGGACCTGTTGGGGTTAGTTCGCTCTCCTCTATGAAGAAAACCTCTTCTTCCTGAAAGATGTCCCTTTCTATTCTGTTTCTTTTCTCCTTGAGGCCGAGGACACAGGGCTGACGGTAGTCATGGGGCCAGAAGTCACAGCCCCTGGCTTCACCCTTCCCGGGGCCCTGTGCCAGTTTGCCACCCCCCACCCCCACCTCCCATGCCTCTGGTCGTGTCCCGAAGCCACTGCCTTCTCTGGTCCATTCCCCCCTACCCACCCACAAAGCACGTGTTACCACGGTAACAGCAATGTCATCACTTTGGGGTGAGCAAGGGGGTGGAGCCCAGCGGACTGGTAGAGAGCCTGCTGTTAAGGGTTAGAATTTTAGACGGATGAACACTGAAGGGCCCCCAAACTCTCAAGGAAGATGTTTTGCCGGAGAGGGGCGCCCTGGGCGCAGACCGGGGCGGATGGTTACCGAGAGCTGGTGGAAAAGAGGGAAGGTGAGGTCTGGAGGTCGCTGGATCCTGGTGTTACAGGTGAGGGCGATTCCAGCTGACTGTGCTAGAGAAACATGAGGGTGACAATGCCAAGGAGAAGTTGAAGCAGGGACAGAGGACCCTGCCTTTAACACCTCCCTCGAGGTCCGGGTGCTTAACTCGTCCTAGGGAGGGGCATTCTGGCTGGGGGAGGCTGGGGATTGCACGGAAAGCAGCACCCGGTGTCCTTCAGGGAGGGGCGTCTAGGTGGCCGTCTTTGAATGTCTATATTTGACAGATCTAAATCATGAGATCCTATGAGGTGCCTCCAGTGGCTCTGGGCACCAGGGGTGCCTGATCCTTGCACCCAACGCCTTCTTGTGCATCCTGACCCAGAGAGAACAATAATGCAAAGGATTGGTTTCTCTGAGCCGACTTGGGGTACAGAGCAGTGGAGACAGAGCTGCAAGCTGAGATGATAGAGGCTGTGAAGTGGACCGGAAGGCGGAAGCCCAGGGTATTCCAGCAGAGGGAACAGCCTGGGCAAAGGCAGAGAGGGGTGGAACAGAACAGCCTGTTGTGGACGCTACAAGTATGCAAGTGGGAAGAGGTGAGCAGGAAAGGCAGACGAAAATGGACCGACGGCCCTGAGTGCTGAGCCTGGAAGCTGGGTCTTCCAGCGCGAAGTGGGTTCTCAAACTCGCTCCCTGGAGCCCAGCTGAGTGATCCAGCAGCGCCGTGGAGGCACGGGGTTGGGGGAAAGAGGGTAGGCAAAGTAGTTCAGTCAGAACTTGAAAGGAATTTAGATACATGGCTCTATATTAAATGTTCCTGCAAGCCTTGCATTTATTCGACTCCAAGAATATTCATATTGGTTTTCCTGCCAGGCAAACTAATTTGAAGCACTAACCAGCGTGTGCCATTGGTGCCTTGCAAGATGGACCATGGTTACCCAGGGGTTTCCATAGCCCAGCTTGAGAAATGCAATGGTGCTGAGCGCAGTGGAGGCTAGAGGCCATGGGGGTTCACTGCTGAGCGGTGGTGGAATCATTCGTATGCCTTAGGGAGATCGCTCTGGCTCCCAAAGGCAGCGGCATGGAAACAGGGAGCTGGAGTAGTGAGCTTTTGGGGTCTTCTGGCCAAAGGTTCCACTATGGGGATGGACAGGACGCATTCCTGTGTCTTGGCCCCGGTGGATGGCAGGTGTGCAGGACAGTGAGGTGGCTCAGGTTCAGGCGCATTCCTTCCTAGCTCATAAGCCTGGACAACTTGCATCCCTCTGTTTCTTAGTCTGTAAGTGGGAATCGTCATATCTCATGGGGTGGTTGTGGTGGGTAGTGGGTCGAGGTCCCCTCCCCCTGGATCATACAAACCTAAAGCTGCTTCCCTTGTCTATAATGCCTTTCCTCCCTGCTGCAGCCTTCACATGCTGCTAGTCCCAAGGGAATTCCCAAGCCAGGCAGGACCCCTATCAAAGCCACACCTGCTGAGGCCACAAATCCTGCTTCCTGCCCCTCCCACTGCATCATTAGCACCCCGCCCTCCATCTATTAAAACCACAGCAGCCCAGCTACTCTCATTCATATTACTCATCCTCAGGGCTCACAGCGCAGCAGTGGAATGGAAAATATTTTATCTCCATCTTGCATCTGGAGAGCCAGAGCTCAGAAAAGCCTCAGGTCACTGCCATCACTAGAATCAAACCCAGGAACCTGGGTCTGATACTTCTTTGGGAGTTGTTGAATGAATGAATGATTGCATAAGTGAGGAACACTTTGCCCATCAGCCCTCCTTCTTTGGGGGAGTGGTAGACCTCATTCTTTGGCTCTCCAGGTTGGAATGTTGCTTAGAGATTAATTTTAAAATTCCATACATATTTACCAGGCAGAGTGGGGGCATAGTACAGTGATTAAGAGCAGGGACTGTGACCCAGATGGCCTAGGTTCAAACTCTGGCTCTATCTTCTCTTACCTATGTGACTTTGACCTAGCTACTTAACCTCTCTGATCCTCAGTATTTCCATCTGTATAATGGGAGGTAGGTGATAAAAAAATAATAGAAAAAACCAGCATCAACATTAGAAGGTAGATCCGGTTGTAAAGCACTCTAGTGGGGCTCCTGGGTGGCTCAGTCGGTTAAGCGTCCGACTTTGGCTCAGGTCATGATCTTGCGGTTTGTGGGCTCGAGCCCTGCATCATGTTCTGTGCTGACAGCTGAGAGCCTGGAGCCTGTTTCAGATTCTGTGTCTCCCTCTCTGTCTGCCCCTCCTCCACTCATGCTCTGTCTCTCTCTGTCTCAAAAATAAATAAGGTATAAAAATTGTTTTTAAATAAAAAAGAAAAGCACTCTAGTTGTCCTGAGCATGGAATACTATTTATCAAATAAACAGACCTTCTCCACTTCCAAATGCTAAATAAATAAACTCATATGATGTACTAGGCACCAGGGATACATAGAGAAAGAGACACCTACATTTAGTAAGGACTTAATTATTATCTCATTCAGTTTGTACTCTAGCCCTGTGGGGGAAAAACTCTCATCATGCCCCTTTCATAATTGCAGCATGAGACCCAGAAAGGCTGTTAATTGCCCAAAGCCATACGACTATGCTTGAACTCAGAGTCGATCTCGAGATACATACTCTTAACCCCAACGCGGGTGCACCTCTCTTAGTCCCCACCCTCAAAGGGCTTCCACTCTGATGGGAAAACAGGGATTGGACAAAGTACACAAAGAATAAACAGCATGTCAGATGACTGTCGTGAAGGATTTTGTGAAGGGCAGAGACAGGACATGGGGAACATAAGCACCAAGTGGCTGGGCTGCAAGAAAGCTAAGAAGCAGGCCGTGTGTTTGAAGTGTGAACAGAGTATGTTTCCAAGGGGAGACTTGCTGGTGGTTCAGAGGGACTCGGAACAAAGGGTCGGGTGCTTAGAGCCACGCCGG
>NW_027532426.1:2943016-2958195 GCF_008692635.1 Crocuta crocuta | reverse complement strand
CAGAGCTGTGCACCCAGAGGAGGCAGAGACGAGTAGGGAGGTGGGGCCATCCCTGGGGTGGGGTGCACACAGGCACACACACCACACAGGGATTGCCATGTTCCTTTTTAAAATCCTTTTGCCAGTAACTCAGTACCCAGAACTTTTGCCCACCAATGTGGGGGAAGCAGGGGGTGCCTGAGCCCTGGGGTAGGGCAGGATTCCACCCACCTACATACCCTGCTGGAGGCCCCACACACTAGTGTGAGGGAGGGAGAGAGAGAGAGAGAGAGAACCTCTTACCTTGTAGGTACGCAATAATATTTTGTTGAATGAATGAATGAATGAATGAGGAACACTTCTCCCAGCCCCTCTTTCTTTGAGGGAGGGGTAGACCTAACTCTCCAATCCTCCAGGTTGGAATGTTGCCTGGGGATAGAAAACAAAACAGAACAGAACATTTTGGTCAGAGGAGGACACTGAATTGTTATTTTTCAGGAATTTTTTACAGATAAGAAGTTACTTCCGTGGTTTAGGGAACCCAAGGAGCACTGTTAGGATTGGGTTAAATCATGGGCTACAAAATGACAGAGCATTTGGGGTGGGGGTGGGGGGAATCCATTAAAAAAAAAGTCTCACGGGGCGCCTGGGTGGCTTAGTCGGTTAAGCATCCGACTTTCGCTTAGGTCATGATCTCGCGGTTCGTGGGTTCGAGCCCCACGTCGGGCTCTGTGCTGACTGCCGGCTCAGAGCCTGGAGCCTGTTTCAATCTGTGACTCCCTCTCTCTCTGACCCTCCCCTGCTCACGCTGTCTCTCTCTCTCCTAGAAATAAATAAAACATTAAAAAAAATTAAAAAAAAAAAGTCTCTCCCAAAAATTGTCCCTGAAATTATCTGTATGTGGGGAACTTTCTGGGCCAGTTATGCATGTACCTTCCAGGACTGGGCTCTGGTGGGGACAACTGAGGGTCCTTGGTGGTGTCTGCCACCACCCTAACGGGGACTCATGAAGATTAAACTCTGGATTGAGATTCAACTGCATAGAATTCCTTTCAGTCCTCACTACCCCCCGTAATGGGAGGGAGACCTTGTCCCTACTTTACTAAGGAGGAAAGGGGGTTCAGGAAGGTAAAGTACCTACAGTGCCCTGGCCAGGGCATGAGACTCCTCTCAGAGCAGGGGACCTGGACCAGAAGATTCTTCAGTACTCTCTGGGCCCAAGGATGGACTATTCTGATCCTGTGCTGTGCTGGCTCAGGGGGCACAGTGAGAGTGAGGTGGGGGTTGTGACTGGCCAGCCTCCATCTTCCGCAAGTCCCGCTCTTTTCCTTAGAGGGAGAGCCAAGGAAAACCAGGAATACACCCAGCACCATCTGGATGGGGACAGAGCACACTCTGAGATGGGTGGAAGCAGGGAGTAGCCAAGAGAGCTGGGGAGAGGCAGCCTCAGGGGGGAAGGGCCAGGATACAGGCGGCTTTGGAGGTAGAAGCTGAGTGGCAGGGAACTGGGTCCTGGGATGGGAGTCCGGCTCCCCTTACCGGTTCCTCACGGCATCCTGGAAAGGGGCCCACACCAGCCTCTACCTTCTCTACCTCCGCCCCTATAACAAGCCTCCACCCACCTGCTCATGTCCTCTGCCCTCCCCCCACCGTCACCCCTACACCCTGATCTGCTCAGGCCAGAGCCAAGCCTGCCTGGGTCCCCTCCTGTTCTTCTTCCCCTGGCCTTCCTGGAATCCTGCTCTGTCCAACCTTGGGTTTTGTGGGGACTCTGGTCTTGAACCCAACTTTGGGCAATGGATGGGTTCTCAAAGTCTTGGGGATCTTGTCATGGGGATCTTGGGGACCCAGGCTTCTTTGGTCCCTGTTGGCAGGAAATGTTCCCACCCCCTTTTCTCTCCACTTCCATTTTTGTCTGGCTTCATGGGAGGAGAAAGCACGTGTGGAAGCGCCCTGCCTGGTGTTGGAGGGGGGACTCTTTGCTTTTCTCTCTCTCTCAGGTAGGCCCCCCAGAATCACAAAACCTGGATAGCTAGAGTCACATGAGGTCAGGCCACATCTTTAGAGTGCCATCTCTGCTCTTTGCAAAGCCGTCATCTGTGTATACGAAACACAGTAGTGGGGGGTGGGCACAGGGGCCTGTGTACAGTGACAACAGGGACTGAGCGTGGGGAAGGAAGCTGTCCCCCAGGCAGACCTTATTTGTCCATAAACATAGTCCGCCCCATGCCCCCAGGGCAGAGGAGGGCAAGCCACCAGCTTGACTGGGACTCCTTTCCTTCTACTGCGCTGGGAGGGCGCACTCCCAGGCACACCCCCTGCCTCCCCACATACAGGCTCTCCCTCCTAGCGCCACCCGAGTTGTTTCCACAGCAAGCTGGACTATGTTCTGTAAACTGCAGTCGGCTAGCCAGGCAGCCCCCAGCAAAAGGACAGGTGTCCTGCCATTGCTGCAGCTGTGTGTGTGTGTGTGTGTGTGTGTGTGTGTGTGTGTGTGTGTGTGTGAGGGGGAGAGTAGGGTAGGAGGGGGTGTGCACTGGGGATAAAGGCCCTTTGTAGGTCCACACGATGCTGTGTGTCCGCTTCTCCTGACCCCTCGAGTGGTCAGACTCCTCTCACGGGGTTGTGTGATGGGTCCGGGCCCACAAGTCTCCAGGACTCTACATGTTTTATGGATCTGGGACCAATCTTGAGGTTGCAGGGGCCCCTCATGGCCCCCAAGCCTCTTGGGAGACAGTGGGGCGTGGACATCCATCCCTGAGGCGTTGTTTGGCTGGGCCACCATCTCCCCTTTGAGCCCTGGGCAGACCATTTCTCGATTGCCCCCAGCTTGGGCTGCCTGAAAGCTCCCATGTTTCCTAGAGCCCTTGGTGCTCAGCCAGTAAGAGGCTCCCAGCCCTGCCCCACCCTTTTGTGGGTTTGCTTGTGTGTATAAAGGTGGACAGTCCGGTGGGACCCACCCAGCCCGGTGTTGAGGTCTCGGTCACACAGCTGGCCCTGCTCCCTTTCCAAGATGCTATTTTGGCACAACCAGCCAGAGCACCTGTGGCCCAGTCCTGGGGAACTGTACCCCGGGCCTCCAAGTGGCTTGCTCAGGTAAGGGCCTGAATCCTTCCCCCCAGCTTCCAAGGAAGGCCCTGGTCTGAGCTGCAGTGACAGGTAGGGCCATCTGTGTCAAGCCAAGGGGGATGGGTGTCCTGCTCTTGGGCTCCTTTGGGGGTGGAGACGTGGATCCTGGGACATCTGGTGTTGAGTGGGTCCTGGGACATCTCAAAACACCCTGGCCACCCACCCTCTCAGGGCATTTACTTGGTATCAGACAAGTCTGAGACTGCAAACAAGTAAGTGATGGCAGATTTTTTTTTTTTTTTAAACATTAGGGCATGAGCAGGGGAAGAGCAGAGAGAGAGAGAGGGAATCCCAAGCAGGTTCTGCCAGCACAAAGCCAACTCTGGGTTTAATCCCATGAGCTGTGAGATCATGACCTGAGCTGAAATCAAGAGTTGGATGCTTAACCGACTGAGCCACCCAGACGCCCCGATGGCAGATTTTTGTAGATGTTTGGTAGTATCTGAAATGGGTACCTTAGATTTCCCAGAAGCCAGAGGAGTTGAATGGGGGACTCTGGGCCCTGGCTGCTGCTGGGGTGCTTGCTGCAGAACCTTTGGCTCCCGGGAGGATATAGCAGGAGAGTCAAGTCCCCATAGGGGAGTGGGGGATGGGCAGGGCAGAAATCCGTGGGGCTCTCCTCTCCCTGGCAGGGAGTCCCTGCCCTTGCCCTACCTGAAGCAGGAAGAGCTGCACAGCATCCCCAGCTCGGAGCCTCCCGGCCCAGCCTTCCAGTATGTGCTCTGCGCAGCCACCTCGCCAGCAGTGAAGCAGCAGGAAGAGACCCTCACCTACCTGAACCAGGGTACGCTGGGCCCGGGGAAGGGAAGGGCCCCGTGGGGCAGTAAGCTCTGGAGACCGGGCCAATGCGAGACGGGAATGGCAGGAGCCATCTCTGCCTGGCAGAGATGGGGCTCACGCATCCCCTCGATCTCTCCCAGGCCAGTCCTACGAGGTGCAGATGCTCTGCCACCCCAAGCCGGGTGATAGTACCCAGTGGGCCCGGCTGTTGAAGGTAGGTGCATTCCCCACCCAGAATGGGCAAGGGTTGGGTATGACTGTCCATCTGGGCAGGAAGCCAATGTCATCATTGTGATGTCACTGTCAAGCAGAGCCCTTTCAAGTCCACCTTTTAATTTTACCTTCGCAGCAGCACATTGGTGGGCAGGACTTGTTGAGGAAAGAGGCACAGAGAGGTTAACTATTTTTTCAAGGGCACAAAGTAGCAGATCCGGGATTTAGAAATATATTTACATAGCATTATTCACATGCATGCATGCTTCTCTCTCTCTCAAAAAAAAAAAGTGTATATTTAGCCCCCATTCATTGCCAGAAACTGTTCTAGGAGCTAGAGATTCAACAGTAAAGAGACAAATGTAGATCCCTTCCTCAGGGGCTTGCATTCTACTGAGAGGAGCATGTAAGCACACAAACTATATGCAATTACAAACTCATTTACCAACTGCAAATTGAAAAGTGCTGCAAGAAAATAAACAGAGTGACGAAGAGCGGAAAGGGAGTAACTCACCCATTTTACAGATAAGGAAACTCAGGCTCAGGGTCTCTGGATTACTTCCGTGGTCTCACAGTTTGAGAGTGGCAGGGAGGGGGGCATCTGGACACAGACCCGGTGATCTCAGTGCTTATGAGCCCCAAGGCTGGGACGCAAGGTGGGGCTGAGGTTGGGATGGGTAGCCTACCCCAGCTGTGGGAACTGGTCCCCAGATGCCCAGGCACCCCCTGACTTGTGAGCTGTGCCTGCCTGTGCTCACAGAGCGTGGTGCGGGTGGTTTTCCACGACCGGCGCCTGCAGTACATGGAGCAGCAGCAGCTGGACGGGTGGAGGTGGAGCCGGCCCGGGGACCGCATCCTGGACATCGGTGAATGGGGACGGACGGGGGACCCTTCGGGGCCGCTTTCTGGCTTGGAAGGCTTTGTGGACGGGGATGGCTGAGGCTTGCTCCTTGTCTGCCACCCGGTGCCTGCAGATGTGCCACTGTCCGTGGGGGTGATAGAACCCCAAGTGCTGCCCTCACAACTCAACACGGTGGAGTTTCATTGGGACCCGACCAAGAGGACCTCCCTCTTCCTGCAGGTGAGTCCCGAGGTCAGATGGGAGCGGCAGCAGCCGAGGTGGGAAAGGAAGGTGAGTTTGGGTGGGGGTGAGGGAACACTAAGAGGCCACTTCCAGAAAGCACCCGGAGGATAAATATGCCTGACTGTGTATGGACTCTTTTTTTTTTTTTTTAAATGTTTTATTTATTTCTAGGAGAGAGAGAGAGAGACAGCGTGAGCAGGAGGGGGTCAGAGAGAGAGGGAGTCACAGATTGAAACAGGCTCCAGGCTCTGAGCTGGCAGTCAGCACAGAGCCCGACGCGGGGCCCGAACCCACGAACCGTGAGATCATGACCTAAGCGAAAGTCGGATGCTTAACCGACTAAGCCACCCAGGCGCCCCTGTGTATGGACTCTTACCACAGGAAAAGCCTTGTGAAACCTTAAAGCAATGGAAGAAGCTACAGAACTCAGGATAGAATTTAGCTTCATAAAAAGTAATGGTCTGCAATACAGAGGGAAAATTAAAAGGAGAAGTGAGAACCATAGTTGCCATAAATTACATATAATGTGTTATATCCTCAATAGATAAAAAGTTCTCATATATCAATAAGAAAAAAAGAGATGAAGGTTCACTAGCAAAATAGGCAAAGGGTTACAAGCAGACAATTCACACAAGGATACAAATTGCCAATACATGTAGACAGAACTTCAGAAAATGCTAATTAGGGGCGCCTGGGTGGGTCAGTAGGTTAAGCATCTGACTGTTGATTTCGGCTCAGGTCATGATCTCACACAGCTTGTGGGTCGGAGGCCCGTGTGCTGCCAGCACAGAGCCTGTTTGGGATTCTCTCTCTCCACTTCTCTCTGCCTCTCTCCCACTCACCTGTGCTCTCTCTCGCTCTCTCAAAATGAACTTAAAAGAATAAAATTATATAAAAAAGAAAATGCTAATTTAAATGTTTATGTATGTGTATGACTGGCAGACTTAATTAGTGCACTCATTCTGTGGGGAGAGTGGCACTTGGGCAAAATTTATTAAATCTTATGTTTCTACACTTTTACCCAGCTGTTCCATTTCAAAAACTTATCCTATAGCAGTGTTCAATAAGTACACGAAGATATATTGACCGGCTCTTCCTAGAAAACCACTCTTTCTCCTATTAAAAGATCTTAATTGCCCATTGGAAGATAATTGATTTTTTTAGGAAGAGGATTGATTTTTACATAAATGTTAGTGCAGGCTTACAATGGAAATTACGTAGCCAGTAAAATGATGTGTAATAACAAGAGAAACTGGCTTTCCTAGAAGGAAAGAGAATGTAGAAGACAAACTTCTATTTAAGGTTTGAATTCCATTTTATAAAAATAAAAACATGTGTGTGTAAACACAAGTTGTTTTTCTTTTTCCTTTTTTCTTGCCCAGAGGAGAGGAAGAAACAATCCTTGCCCGTTAACAGTCTGCCTCTGAGAGGCGGTGCGGGGGGGTTGCCTGTACCCTTCTTTACACCACTGCGGTGTTCTCTACATTGTCTTGAATAGATTCCCTTTACAATCCAACAATACTGTCAAAAGTCACCTGTATGTCACTTTTTTGAGTGCTCGCTATGGTCTCAGCACCTGGACTGGGAAGTCAGGCAGATGTGGCACAATTTCTCTCCCACCACTCCCTCATGTGGCCTTCCTCAGGTCACATGATCTCTGGGAGCCTTCATTTCCGTGCCTATAAAGTTAGACCCTTTAACTGTTCTTCGCAGGATTGTGGGAGGGCTATAATGGGCAGTGGGGGTGAACGGGGAAGACCCCGCTTGCGCTTGGAATCCTGGTATCGGGCAGAACACAGAGGCTGCAGCCTGTGTGTGGTGCAAGCCAGGAAGGCTTCCTGGAGTAGGCTGTTAGAGTTAGCAAATAAAATACAGGACACTCAGTTAAATTTGAATTTCAGATAAAGGACTTTTTTTTTTTTAATGTTTATTCTTGAGAGGGACAGAGCATGAGCAGGGCAGGGGCAGAGAGAGAGACACACACACAGAATCTGAAGCAGGTTCCAGGCTCTGAGCTGTCAGCACAGAGCCTGATGCGGGGCTCAAACTCACAAACTGCGAGATCATGACCTGAGCTGATGTTGGACGCTTAACCTACTGAGCCACCCAGGCGTCCCAAGAACGTTTTAGTAGAAGAATGTCCCATGAAATATTTGGGACATATTTATACCATAAAAAAATTTACCTGTTGTTTATCTGAAATTCAAATTTAACTGGGCATCTGTATTTTAACTGGCAACTCTACCCTGTAATGAGACCTCTTGGCTTATATGTGAGCGGGCAGAGCTTTCCAGGTAGAAGATTATAGGGAGAACTATGCAAGCGTGTTGGGCGTCATGATTAGGTTGGCTAGGTGGGGCAGTGTGTTCGATGGGTGAGAGACAGCAGCCATGCAGAAAGGCTTGACTTGACTCTTTCAGGTGTTCAAATGTGAGGGTTAGGAACTTTGCTTCTCAACCCATAACCACGGCGAGCTACTGAAGGATTTTGAACAAGGGAAAGAACCTAATAAAGTTATGCTTTAAGAAATAAACTCTGGGGGGTGCCTGAGTGGCTCAGTCAGTTAAGCGTCTGACTTTGACTCAGGTCATAATCTCATGGTTTCTGGGTTCGAGCCCCACATTGGGCTCTGTGCTGACAGCTCAGAGCCTGGAGCCTGCTTTGGATTCTGTGCCTCCCTCTCTCTGTGTCCCTCCCCACTTGCACTCACTCTCTCTGTCTCTCTCTCAAAAATAAATACACACACACACACACACACACACACACGAAATAAACTCTGGTTGGGGATGGCAAGTTGCTGTGTGGGAGGGCTATCATGGGCAGTAGGGGTGAACAGAGGGGAAGACCCTGCTTGCCCTTGGAATCCTGGTATCAGGCAGAACACAGAGGCTGCGGCCTGTGTACGGTGCAAGCCAGGAAGGCTTCCTGGAGTAGGCTGTTAGAGTTAGCAAGTAAAATACAGGACATTCAGTCAAATTTGAATTTCAGATAAAGGACTTTCTAGTAGAAGAGGCTGACAGGTGACAGGCAGGTAACAGGTGTTAGGTGGGCTTTCTTGAATTGGGTGGCACCTCTGATCACCTTGCTTTCTCTTTGCTTCTTCGCCTCAGGTTCACTGCATCAGCACCGAGTTCACTCCTCGGAAAAAAGGTGGGGAGAAAGGTGTCCCCTTCCGCCTCCAGATTGACACTTTCAAGCCCAGTGACAAGGAGCTGCCGCCTGAGCACCTGCACTCCGCTGGCTGCCTCATCAAGGTGTTCAAGGTACAGGCAGGTTTCTGCCCCCTCCCTCTCGGGGCTGTCACCCTGCCTGCCTGGCTGTGTGGGTGCCAGTCCTGCTTTGCGGCGTCCCCTAAGCTAGCAGTTCCCCTCTCCGTCCGACAGAGGGATGGGGCTTGATCTCTTTCTAAGAGCCCCATCCGCAACGGGAAGTGGGCGGGTAAAGGGGGCGGTGCTCTGCGCTTCCCTTGTCACTCTCCCGTAGCCCAAAGGAGCTGACCGGAAACTGAAAACCGACCGGGAGAAGATTGAGAAACAGCCCCTGCACGAGAGAGACAAGTATCAGGCTGCCAGTGAGACTACGGTCTTCCTGGAGGTGTGTGCTCCGGCGGTGGGGGTAGGAACGTGGATGGGGAGGAAGGATCCTCACTGTACACACGGGGACCTTGAGGCCTGAGGGCGGTGGCTGCTCCAGGATCATCCCGTCCCCCAGGGATTCCACCTGTTTTCTGCAAGGACACGCTGCACCTTTGTTGTTCAAGACCCAGGCGCTTAGCTTCTTCCAGGCTGCCTCCCCAGCACTCGCCATCGCCCCACCTCACTTCTGCCCCCTCCGCCTGGAGCACTTCCCCCCCTGCCTCGGCTCCTGGAAGCCTTCCCCAGCTCCCCCAGCCACACCGGCAGGCTAGTTCACGCTCTTCCTCTGAGTGGAATCTGGTCTACCCGTCGGGGACTCCTCGGGCAGGGACCGAGTCTGGCCCCGGGCAGGCCTCTGGTCAGCTCTCAACCGGCAGGGGTGAGGGAGCAGCCACCAGCGCCCTCGGAATGTATGAGCTGCACCTTGCTGCTTGTTTGGCCCGCAGTGTTCACCGTGGCCGGATCCCAGCGCAGGGCCCCACCCGCCTCTCAGCCCTCTTGCCCTGACCTCTCCCCACTCCTGCAAGCTCCTGTCCCCGGAGAGGTGAGGCGGGATGGGCACCTCTCGGCCCTTTGGGGCGAGCGTGCAGAGAAGGGCTCCTCAGCCCGGGCATCCGGGGAGGGGCAGGATTGAGGGCGCAGCTGAGGGAAGAGGCTCAGCTCTGTGCCCTTTGGGGTAACGCCAGCAAGCTCTGCACGCCAGGGAAGGGTGGGTGGGGCTGGGGACGGGCTGCACTGCTGTCCCTCTGCTCCCCCACAGGCCCTGCTCCTCGCCGCCGTTCGCCTTGGACACCTTGGGGGGCAGCTCCGCTGAGGTGCGTCTTCGCTTTCCAGTCCCCCAACCTCTCTCTCAAACCCTTCCCAGAGCTTTAGCGCACTCTCCAGAATAGGGTGGCTCTGCCCCCTGGTGGACAGAGGCTGTATGGCCACAGATGGCAAAACTTCCTGATAGGACTGGGCTCTTGCCACGCACAGGATGAGCCAGCCTAGGCTTTCAGACCGGGGTCCCCAAGGGCAAGGGCTGTGTTTCTCCTGCCCCTTGCTCTCAAGTTCATGGGTCCACGGTGATACCCGGACGGCCCTCTTTATGCCTCAGGATCTGAACCCTGGAGCCTCCATCCTAGAGACACAGCAGTGGCTGCACCGGCACCGGTTCTCCAGCTACTGCCGGATGCTGGCCAATTTCACTGGTGAGGCTGGCGTCTGGCAGGGACCATACCTGTGGGGGCCTGGGGGCAGGACACTCAGGCAGGGAGGCTGCCTATGGTCCTGGCTTGCTGTGTGCTCTTCAGCTAACTTTTAGTTAGGACTAAGAGTTGCCAGGCACTATGTCTGCTAGGGTCTCTTCCCATGTATTATCCCATATAATTTATAAACTACCTATGAGGAGAGGGCTCAGAGAGGTTAAATAACTTGCCCAAAGACACATAGCTAACAAGCAAGTAGCAGAACTGGGATTTGAATCCAAGTTTGACCCCCATGTCTGAACATACTAGGGCTATTTGTAGACTAATGTTGGACTGTGTCCCTTGCCATCCCTGATCCTGGGACTCTTCTCTCAATCTGGCCCTGTCTGACTCTGCAGGCACTGATCTGCTGAAGCTTACCCGCCGGGACCTTATCCAGATATGCGGGGCTGCCGATGGGATCCGCCTTTTCAATACTCTTAGAGCCAGGTGCTGGGCCCTGCCAACCAGGATCTCTTTCCCTCTGTAGTGGCATTTACCAAGTTCAGCTTGTGGTTGTGTCTCATGGACTGTTCAAGCTGGAAGGTCCCTAAAGACCACTTAGTCCCACACCCTCTTTTTACAGAGGAAGATACTCAGGCCCAAAGACAGTGACCTACCTACCTGAGGTCACAGAGGAAGACTGGTAGGGATGGGCTAAAAAGTTAGGCTCCTGGGACTTCCTTTTTCTGTCGCCATCCCATCTGCATCAGTCAATTTCTGAGGACAGAGATGGATTTTTCTCATCTTCTCTCCTCTCAGGGTCCAGCATTCATTAAATGCCTAGGAAACGTTTGGTGACCTCCCTCCCTGGAAACCTGGGAGGTGGTGGGGTCCCCCCAGGGAGGGGCCTGTTACTTTAGGTATGAGGTGCTGATACGTACACTGTTTTCCTGGCCCAGGCCCATCCGTCACCGGCTGACTTTGTATGTGGCTCAGGAGGCCTCTAGGCAAGAGAACGAGGTTCCTAAGAACCCTGACTCAGGTGAGGTTCTGACCTCTCTCCAGAAGGCAAGAAATTCAGGTGTGGCTACATGAAACCTCTTCTGGCCTGGGGAGAGGGCGATGCTTCATCACTCCTGGGACCCAAGATGCCCTCCTTGGCATTCCTGTCTTCATGACCAGATTAGTTCTCTCCTTCCATAATGTCTCCTGGGTTTATTTCTCCACGTTCTAATTCCCAACCCCATCTGATTTTGTCATTGTTAGTGTGTGGGGTTAGAACATTATGATCTTGTTATTGTATTTGGGTTTCATTCATATGTAGGTCTCCCTCCCCCTTTAAAAAAATTTTTTTTATGTTACTTATTTTTGAGAGGGAGAGAGACACACACACACAGAGCGCCAGAGGGGGAGGGGCAGAAAAGGAGACACAGAATCTGAAGCAGGCTCTAGGCTCTGAGATCTCAGCAGAGCCCAATTTGGGGCTTGAACGCACAAACCATGAGATCATGACCTGAGCCAAAGTCGGACGCTCAACCAACTAAGCCACTCGGGCACCCCCTCCTTTTTAAATTGAAGGCTCCCCTCAGCCTGAGACTTTCCCAAAGCTGAGGAATAAGTGGATTTATACGCTTTTTCTTGCCTTCCTTATGCCTTCCTCCCCCAGCCCCCTAATGAGGCTGTCACTTTGCCCTCTCCTTCCTCCTACCTCAGACCCCAACTGATCCCTGCCCTGTGCTGCCCACACCCCCAGGCTTTTATCAAGAGATCTCTCTAGATGAACTCAGTGTTGTAGAGCTGAAGGGGAAACTGGCTGAGCTCTTGGCCCTCCCAGCCAATCAGATCCACCGCCTCTTCCACCAGGGCCCGGGGGGCCTCCTCATTCTCCTCGGTGACCAGGTAAAGTAGCTCTGGTTTTCTGCCAGGCCCCACAAGGGCCTTGAACACTCTCCCACCTCAGGCCCAGTTTCCCTGTCCTGGCTTATTCTGTTTGCCTCTAAGAACAGAATTGTCTTAGTGACCCCTTCTCCCTTGTAGGTGGTTCAGAATCTTAAGGATGAATCATACTTTGTGGCTGTGGTGAAAAAAGGTAGGAGTTTTAGAGGGAGAGGAGTGTGTCTGACAGGCTCTAGAAAGGGTAAGATTGGGTTTATATTATCTCCTAAATTAGATTAAAAGATTCCCTGAAGGTGTGTGTATGCTGGGGATGGGGTAGGGTGTGTGCTATGTCCCAATCAACTGGTAAACATCTGAAGGCCACCTTTATGTCCAAGGGACAGATTCATGTAACTACAAGACAGCTGTTTACCGCTCAGGAAAAAATGGGACTGGATAAATGCATTTTCACAAGGGAAAAAATGTCCCAGTTTCTATGTCAGGGAATTTATTAAAGGGTAAGGTAAGGCCCCGCCCTCTTCTGCCCCACACCCACCGTCCTAGAAGGCAGAAGATGCTTGCCAGACATCACCTGGTGCAGAGCACCTCTGACCAGCTGGCTTCTGATTATTCAGATGCCTGCTCTCTATCCCTCCTACACTACAGAGGGAGGGAGGCTTGCTCAAGAGGTGGATTCCAGTTGGGGTAGGAAGAACACTTGTGTGTGACAGATGTGCTGCAGGCTGCTTGGTTTTGGAGCAGAAGTGGCTGTTGGCGTGCCTCATCCCAGAGGTGCCCTTTTCGCTGCTTTCAGTGCAGAATCCAGATGGCTACTACCTGGTTCTGACCTAGGCCCAGGGACATCCCGCTGCAAGAGCTGGACACAGATGCTGGCCTGGTTCTCTGGAGGCCCGTGTCCACCAGAGGTCTTGTTCAAATCCTCAGCTGCCTCCAGGTGAAGTGTCTTGTCCCACCCCTAGGGAGGAGGCTAGCAGCCCCCAGGCTCACAGCTCTTCCTGCTCCGCAGCAGTGGTTGGACCCTGGGCACGGCCTCCCCGGCCTCCAAAGCTCAGCTTGGCTGGCCAAGCCTGTGAGGCACAGAACTTGCCAAGCCTGTGACGCACAGAACTTGCCCGTATGGATAAGGCGCTCTTGCTCCAGGCAGAACTGCCTGATCACAGGGTGCATCGATCCATTTTTATTTAAAATTGTATTCACTGTTTCCTTTTCTTAAAATTAAAGCTAATTTAAGGGTACGTATTTTTAATGTGTTGTTCAATTTTCCAGGTGTTTTGGTCCTCTTGGGGAAATGTCCTCTCTTTATAGAGAGTAGGGGAAGGGATGGAGTCGGAGACAGAGGAATAAACAAATATGTCTGGGCTTTTTCTTCTTTCTTCCAAAAAATAAACACGAAAGCCTCCAGAAGACCACTGAACTATCAAATCACTGCTTATTTAAAATGTCTAAAGATGTAAAAATTTTAGAGATTTGTGATATGCTGTAATTATTCTTTAACATAGAGGCTATGGGGCTTTATCCTTATTTTTCTTTAAAAAATGTAGCTGTATTTAATCTTAATCTTTTAATTTTTAGGTTTTAAGAAATCTCTCCCTTTCCTATGCACATTTTTCAAAATTAAAGTTTTAATTTTGCATTTCACTTTTAGATTTAAAATTGACCTTAAACTATTATTTTTGTATCTTTTCCATGTAGAAAACCAATTTAAGTGTAAAAAAGTGTATCACTTTTAATGGGGTGCCAGGGTGACTCAGACAGTCAAGCAGCGACTCTTGATTTCAGCTCAGGTCATGATCTCATGTCGTGGATTTGAGCCCTGTGTCGGGCTCTGTGCTGACAGCATGAAGCCACCTTGGGATCCTCTCTCTCTCTCTCTCTCTCTCTGCCCCTCCCTTGCTCCTGCTCTCTCTCAAGATAAACAAACTTAGGAAAAGGGAATTAAAAAAAAATGATACTGGTGGGGTTGGGGGGAAGGAGGACAGATGCCTGGCTGCCTCGCTCAGTAGAGTGTGTAACTCTATCTCGGGGTTGTAAATTCAAGCCCCACAATGGGTTGTAGAGTTTACTTAAGAAAATAAAATCTTAAATAATGGGCTGTACATTATTTTGCTTATTTTTTTTTCATTCCCTTCCCTCAGAATATTATTAAAAATCTCAAGACACTGTCTGGGGCACCTGGGTGAATCAGTTAAGTGGGCAACTTTGGCTCAGGTCATGATCTCACTGTTGATGGGTTCGAACCCTGCGTCTGGCTCTGTGCTGACAGCTCAGAGCCTGAGCCTGCTTTGGATTCTGTCTCCCTCTTTCTCTGCCCCTCCCCTGCTCGTGTTCTCTTTCTCTCTCAAAAATAAATAAGCATTAAAAAAGAAATCTAAAACAATGTAAAGAGAAAACCCATATGAAGAGACTGGAAGATAGGCCAAGTGCCCTCTTAAAAATATCTACTTAATTCCTTATTGATCATCTACCTCAGTTATCACTGATCATGTGGGGCCTAAAATTCCAAGAAGCTCCCCCAAAAGTGTTTCATGGCAGGGTAGATACCTTGAGATTGAAATTCAGGTTGCTGGTTTGGCTCCATTGCTCATCTCCACCAGGACAGGGGCCCCTTTGCAACATTTGTTTTAATTTTAGTTTTGACAGAGAGAGAGTGTGAGTGGAGGAGGTGCAGAGGGAAGGGGGCGGGGGGAGGATCCAAAGCGTGCTTTGTGCTGACACCAGAGTCAAACTCCCAAACCGTGAGATCATGACCTGCGCTGAAGTCGGACACTCAGGTGCCCCCAACTGCATTAACTTTTGTGTATCTATCTCTCAACCTAGGAGCCTCTAGCACAGACTAGATACTGAAGTATTTGTTGACATGAAGGGAATAAAAGAGGTTAACAAGTATTTACTGTGTACCATTATTATCTCTTTAATCTTCACACTCTATAAAGTAGCTACTGTTATCCCCACTTCACGAATGAAGAACTGAGACGGAATGGTCAACTGGCAGAGGTCATTCGGGTGAAAGTCAGGCAATATGACTTGGAGCTTGTTTGTTTAACCATGGTACTACTCTACCATCATTCCGTCCTTGTCAAGGCAAGGGCAATGCTCTGCACAGATAGGGGAGTCAGGTTGGATTATTGCTGTCAAAGGAGTTAAAACAAAGGTTTTTAGAAACTGATTTATATTACGTCTTCTGTTTTTCTTTTTTCTAATGTCTTCTGTTTTTCTTAGAGACAAGTGGAGTTCAGGGTATTAAATAAAGGCTATTAAAAAGGTATTAAGCCTATAAAATAATAAATAATGGGT
>NW_027532426.1:2867817-2942908 GCF_008692635.1 Crocuta crocuta | reverse complement strand
CAGCATCAGTAGCCTTTATCATTCTAGGGTTCAAGAAGTTAAGAATTGCAGCTCCAAGTCAGGCTATTTCCGCAGCAAAATGAAAAGTCTTCACAGCTTATTTCCTTTAATTACATCATAAAACAAAATTAGAACATACAGGAAACAATAATAGTTACATAACAATTTACTTTATATATTTATATATAAAAAACATTTTTCTTTTAGTCCAAAGATTTTAAAGCAAAAGGAATCCTCTACTGCCACCTCAGATTTTATTTTAAATAACCCATCCTCCCCCCATCCTCAAGCGCCAAAAGTATTGGGTGGAAACAGTCACGTGGACAGCTAATGACACCCGGTGTGAAGTCAGCAAGCAGGGAACTGTGGCAGCCGCAATGGGGCAGGCCCAGTGGAGACCACAGCAGCTCCAGCACACTGAGGCGCTCCAGGGTAGGCCGAATGGCTGCCCGAGGCTTAGGCCACAGCAACGTTTGGGATCAGACCCTGCCAGTCCACCATCCTCTGCCTTTTGTCCCCTCAGGGAGAGAGGGGTCAGAGGGGGTCATGGTGCAGAGATGGAACAGCCTGGTTTGAAGGTAAAAATTTCTCCCGCAGCACCATTTACCCACCCATCTCTGTCCTCAGGCAGAGTGTGACAGGCAGGGGTAGTCCTCACAGCTCTCTGAGCTCTGCACAGATCTGTGCTCTCAGGGTCACCAGGAGGTGGGCAAGGGTGAGGAGAGCAGCTGGGAAATGCCTGAGGCAGGTTACCTGGAAACAATTCCTGGTAGGAAAAAGGAGGCGGCCAGGGTGGGAGGCAGCTGAAGGTTGAGTCCTAAACCATGGAGAAAAGGCAAAATGCAGAAGGCCTTTCTTCCCCTCCAGTAACCCTTGCGACTGGGCAGTCACGGATCTCAGGGGCCAGCTCCAAGAGCTGCAGCATGGTGAGAGAACACACTAGTAGCTTCTGCTGAGCCCCACCCCACAGACCTTATGCATGTTAGAGGTTAGCATGTAGTTTGAGGGTAAGGTGAGGAGGGGAGTAAGAGAAGAAATCTCAGGCTCACCTCTTCCTGCACTTATTAGAAATTAACAGTCATCAGAGAAGCACAGGTAAGAAATTATTCTTAAGGGAAGGAAAAAACATGTAAACCCAGAAAAGTAGCAGCAAAAGTTTCACTTATTACAGATCTATTATATAGCACTAGGAAAGAAAATCATTCAAGTCTTTGGGGGTGGGGGTAGGGGAAGGTAAAGTAACAAATCAAACCATGCCAGTTAGAGACTCCTTTTCAAGTTAAGATTTTCTAAGACTTTCGGTTGTCGTTTGCTAGTGCCGTGCCAGGAGAAAAAGAAAAAGAGAACAATGACATCAGGTGTTAGGCTAAGGTAGGAAACACGTGTGTGAGCAGCAGTGTGATGCAGATTTCAATTAGTAAAAGTAAGTAGTAAGCAACAGTGACAAGTGAAACTGAGTGGGGCAAAGTTTTCTTCTTCCACTTTAATAACACGTTACTTCAAAGATTTCCCTGGGTTTCTGGGGGAGGGGGGGACGGGTGTGTGTGTGTGTGTGTGTGTGTGTGTGTGTACACCTCTCTTCTCCCATCACTTCTTGGGGTGGGGATTCTCAATTACTCGCTCCCCGCTCTCACACTGGTAAAAACCATGCCCAGAGGGGTGCCTGGGTGGCTTAGTCGGTTAACCGTCCGACTTTCGCTTGGGTCATGATCTCGCGGTTCGTGGGTTCGAGCCCTGCATCGGGCTCTGTGCTGACTGCCAGCTCAGAGCCTAGAGCCTGTTTCAGTCTGTGACTCCCTCTCTCTCTGACCCTCCCCTGCTCACGCTGTCTCTCTCTCTCTCTCTCTCTCCTAGAAATGAATAAAAACATTTAAAAAAACAAAAACAAAAACAAAAACAAACCGTGCCCAGAAGCACTGGAAGTCCTTTTGGGGATGCCAGTCCCCATCTGGAGGGCTTTGGTTAGGTAGGTGTGTGAAAAACAGAAGCCCTCTTTGCCAGTAAGAAGGGCATGGAGTTCATTAAATGGAGAGGAAAGTAAATCTACTCACATGTGCGAGGCAGGATAGATGCTTGTCCCTGAAGCAAAGTGCCCCAGTTCCAGACTGAATTCTCTCCTTTACTTTGAATCTCATCTACCATTTTCCCACCCCAATTCAAATAAGATACTTTTTGAAAAACACAGAAAATAGAAAGAGTCAACTGATAGTTTTGGTTGTCCATGGTTCTTTTTCCTAAAAGGGCAGTGAAACACCTTGGTTGAGGAAGCACAGAGACTCAACATTTTTGAACCAAACTCCCCCAAGGGCTTATTAAAAAAACACATAAGGCAGAGATGGAAGAAGCACATTATGGAATTTCTCTTAATATCTCACACGTGAGCTTGTCTGACAGATTTTTTTCCTGCTGAAAATTAAGTGTAACTCTGCTGGGCTCCAAAGATTCACTCAGACTCAGGAGAGAGGTTCTTACTGACTTTCCTAAGAAGGGTCAAAGCCTTCAGAGATGCAGAGCTGGAGTCCTAAAAATAAAAATGGACAGACAGGTAGACTTGCCTTGTGAGGGGAGCTGCAGAAGCCCTTCTTGCAGAAAACTCAGTTGCCTCTAACGGTAGTTCCTGGCAGGTAGAGTTTGTCTGAAGGGAGAGAGCAAGCTTAGAGCAGCATGTTTTTTGCTGGAGAACCAGATGTTAAGTTAGGGCACCTGAATACAGCAAATACAGCCAAATGTTATTCCTAAATTACCTGCGTTAATTATACCTACTGACATGGTCTTAGACCGTTTTCTGTATCTTCCAATACTACAATTAAAATTTATGATAGAAATAAAGGTGATGAGAGGCTTAGACTCCATACTTCCTCTCACCCTCATATTGCTTTGAGGTTCTTTGGTCCAAGATCATTGTAAGGGGGAGGGTTGCCTCCAGACCTCCAACCAAACATCCTCTACCTCTTCTCAAACAAGACTCTGCTAATTCACACTGCCTGGGTTTGAGGTGGTTACAGATCCTAGAGGGGCGCCTGGGTGGCTCAGGTCATGATCTCACGGTTCGTGGGTTCGAGCCCCGCGTCAGGCTCTGTGCTGACAGCCAGCTCAGAGCCTGGAGCCTGTTTCGGACTCTGTGTCTCCCTCTCTCTGACCCTCCCCTGCCCACACTGTCTTTCTCTCTCTCTCAAAAATAAATTTAAAAAAAATTTTTTTTAGGGGCGCCTGGGTGGCTTAGTCGGTTAAGCGTCCGACTTTCGCTTAGGTCATGATCTCGCGGTTCGTGGGTTCGAGCCCCGCGTCGGGCTCTGTGCTGACTGCCAGCTCAGAGCCTGGAGCCTGTTTCAGTCTGTGACTCCCTCTCTCTCTGACCCTCCCCTGCTCACGCGGTCTCTCTCTCTCCTAGAAATAAATAGAACATTTAAAAAAAAAAAATTTTTTTTTTAAAGATCCTAGAACTGGAGGGCAGATAGGAAGGCAATCTCTTAAAAAAAAATGTTCTGGAAGCTCAAAACATACCACTGAAAGAATCTGTCAGCCAGGATGCACAATGGGGCTAGAAACCTAATCTTAAACCATGCACACAAGGAGGGAAAGGCAGAACAGACCCATTTCCTTTAAACCCCTCCTCTCTCACTGGTAGCAACTGTCATAAGCAGTCTGTAACTTTCAGAACAATAAATATTAAATGGCCATGATCCACAAGCATTCCTCTTCTCCAAAACCACAGCCACCCAAGGATATGCTGCCCACACAGGCAGGCATGAGCCTCCTCTTCTTCCAATGCTACTCTCACACTCCCCTACAATTTCAGACCTGGACAAGTTCCACCGTACACCTTGTTTACCCCCTACCTACCAAGGGCATTAGTGGGCTATCAAACTGGTAACAGTGCATTTTACAAGACAATTAGGAGAAATAAAAGAACTTGACTGCTGTAGTATTATAGCTGTACTGAATGGTTCAAATGGTTTGGAAAGCCCAAATAAAGCATCATAAAAACATTTGTCAGGTTTCCCTCTAAAATATGCAATATAAGGAATATGTAGAATTTCTGACTTACAGGTTCACTAAATCAACATAAAGGATATGGAAATTTACAAAGACCATTTAAGAAATACTTTTATGTCCACTAAAGAGCAGAATAGGAGGAGAAAACATCTTTTACACAGAGCACAATGTGTTTTTGTATTTCAAATATTGGAAGAAAAAAAAAAAAGGATGAAGCCAGATCTCCTTATTCCTCATATCCAACAGCTTGATTTCAAATTTGGTGAGCAAATGTCTGAGATAACCTAGTGAAAAATGGTCTGAGCCACACAACAGTTACTGAATTCAAGGCTGCCCAGGAAATTTTGCTAGATCAGGACAAGGACCCAAAGAGGAAGCTAGACTGGAGACAACTAAGAATAAATCAGCAGCATCAGTGGAAATAAGATGGAGGCTTTAAATAGAAGGCAAGGATGGGTATATGAAGAAAATGGGAGAAATCAAAGCACACACACACACACACAAAAAGCTGGAATCACCTTGATGGAGCCAATGTAGAGGCTATAAAAGATACTGATGCAGCAAATAATGGTAGAAAAAGTAAGGGGGAAAGGCTGCTTAAAAAAGAGATGATCTGGGTGTTTAATAATGTTCTCCACACAGACAAAGCAATAATTCCACCTGGCTACCTGTAGGTTTATGCAATAGCTTTGAGGGTGCCTTCCGACTTATCCCAAATCTCTCCATTCACTCTGTATTTTTTCATCATAGAAGGCATAAAGTTCAGGGACTCGGGATTCAGATGAATGGACCAAAAAGCTTTTCCTAGGGAGAGTTTTTCCTATACCTCTGAAGCCTTACTAACTTTTCAGAAGTGTCCCTGATACTGAGACAGGAAACACTATGTTCAGATGGCAGGACCCTTTCCACTTGACCAAAACTTACCATGTTCTGGATTCTCAAAGTCCTGGTACATTGCATCAGCTGGTGTAGGCTGCAGACTGGCATAGGAAATATATTTCCTTCCAACCTTGATGGGCCTGAAGTTTTCTTGAGAAAGGAACATGGCCTGACCACATACAAGCCAGTGCTGCACACTCCTTTTTTCTCTCACTTGACTGTTCTTGGCCCAGATGGGTAGGGATCGCTCAATCAAATCCACAGGGACTTGCACGTGGATATACTTTTTGGGTTGAGAAACGGCATTTCTAAGCTGTTCATGTCCTGGTGAATACGGTGTTTTAAACTTATGTACTTTTTAAGTAAAGAAGTACCTTAATAGCCTCAACTAGTGGGCAAGTTAAATCCATACTCACTAATCAATCAGTATTTTATGGTCAATTTGTTCAGGTAATACTAAAAAAACCCTTAATATGTTAGAGCAGATGGCCTCTAAATATTTCTCTTTTTAGTTTTGTTTTGAATGAGTGACCTGGGGATTTGAATATTATTAACCACATCTGGAAGTGTGTGTGCATTGTGTATATTTGTATGGTGGAGTATAACCAGGACAATGAGTCTCATTTTAAAAACTATATTCCTATGTCGACTATGCTCAAAAAGATTTTTTAAAGTATATTCCTCATATGATAATTTGAAAAGAAGACAAAGGGAAAGGTGAATGAAAAAGAAATCTGAGCCTTTAAAAGGGTATAACAAAATAGGATTTAAATAAATTTATTAACATGCAGGGGGTGCCTGGATGGCTCAGTTAGTTAAGTGTCCAACTCTTGATTTTGGCTGAGATCATGATCTCATGATTCATGAGATTGGGCCCCCGGTTGGGCTCTGTGGGGATAGCACGGAACCTGCTTGGGATTCTTCTCTGCCCCTCTCCCACTCTCTCTCTTTCAAAATAAATAAATAAACATTAAAAAATTTTTTTTACATAAAATAAATTTAACATGCAAAATAATGGTGGAGCATACAGATTTCTAGGACCCTTTCACCTAATTGCTTTTGGAGAAAGAAGTTCTACTTTATTCTTACTTATGCTGGTAGAGCCAGCACCTGCGGCATTACAATGAGCTTTAACAGTCTGGGTCAAACACAAGATGATCTAAGATCATGGCAGACTGCACGGTAATGTCCTAAAAGACCAAAAAAAAAAAAAAAAAATTCCTATTAAAAATCACACAAGATGTTCAACCTTGGGGTTTAGAAATCCACTTATTATACTTGAGAAACTCATCTTACTTTCATCATCCTTTATGACTTTGGGGGGGGGGGGAAGGAAGGAAAAAGGAAGGAAGCCTCTTCTTTGACTCAGAGTCATGGACACTGAATACCTGCCTTTAGCTCTGGTGACCATGGGGGAACAGAGACACTCACCCCCCTACTTCCTCTCAATGTTTTCTTTCTCCTGCCCCAAAGCCTTCACCTGGTTTCCCCCATATTTCATTCACAGGAAGTCTGGAGCAACAGAAGTCTGGAGAGAGATGGTTGACAGGTTCTGAAGTGGTTCTGATCCTTTGAGGCGCCAACATTTGAGACATACCACCAACACTGACACAGAGTTGACCTGTGTCATTCTAGGGTCATTCTTGTCTCCCTGATATTCTGGAATAAGGGGGAAAACAAGGGAGAAACTGACCAGCTAGCCTGCACAGCAACGGCAGCAGCATTCCTACTAACACAAAACAACCTCGCAGACACAAATCAGGGATGGTACTGCTCATCCCTAGATTCTGGTGAACATATGACATGTCTGAGCTTGGGTAGGGGGGCCTTCAGGCTCAGTTTTGGGATTCACCATTCCATTCTTTACTAATAACGCATTTCTCTCTCCTTATTAAGTTAGTAGAATTTGATGGAAGGAAAAATGTGCAGGGGGAATACTGGGTATATCATGCGTATTATTATATATCACAAGGTATAACAGAAACCAAAAGGCAAAGTTTGTTTTCATCAAAATAGTTTTAGCTCAATTTCTTCTCATAACAGTTCTTATTTTTGTTATAGTTTCCCTTCAGGCTGGCAAAGATTCAGGCAGGGTCCCCTAATGATAAAACTTAGAATTAAAAAAATATTTATTGATAATGTCTCTTTTAAAAATGTTTCGTAACCCCAACTAATCATCCAAAATGCACACTGTAAACACAACAGCAAAAGAGTAACAATTGAGTGTGAGTAAGCAGACTATGAACAGGTGACAGACTGAGCAAGAGTGCAGAAGGGAGCAACAAAGAAGGAAAGACAGGTGCACAAGTGTGCTACAAAGAGTGACAATTTGAGCGAGTAAGTAACCACATTTGGACCACAGCGATTTCAGTGCAACCATTTAGGAAACCTCTGGGCCAAATACTTAAACACAGGAGGAGGAATGGATGAGCCTTCTTTGTGAGCATGCTCAGCATGTTGGCATGGGAACAAGGAAGCACAGAAGCTCTGTAGTTATCTCACACTGGATGGCTATCATTTATAGGATGCAAAGAAATTTTCTTTCTGGTCCCTGGATATAACATATATTGTTTTTCTATGCTTTCTCTGACCCTGGAGGACTGCAATTGCTGTTCCAAAATCACCAAAGAAACCCCTTAACAAAATGAAGAAACTGCAGTAGCAGTAACACTGGGTTTGCTGGAATGCCCCTTCCCTCTGCCTTGCCTGTGATTTTCTTCTTGGCATGTCCAACAGGAATGGTTAAGTTTTACCAATCCACTTGATAAAGCCAGCATGGGCTTCAGTCCCCTGGTCACAGAACTAGAGTGGGTGAGGGTGAGGATGGGTATACATGTTATGTGTGCCTCGGGGATCTGGACGCTGCCCTCACTTTGTAACCCTTGCTCAGAACACTGGGGTTGCTTCCATTGGAGACTCCACTGTAACTCTAGAAGTGTCATTAAATACTCAGTTCACCAAGGTTGACCACCTCCATTGTCATAGGATGATGCAGCATCTGCAGAATCGCTGTCTGCTGCCCCCTACTGATGGGGGTGGAGTGACAGGTGCGAAGTAGGCGTGGACTTTAATATTGGGCAAATGGGTCTGAAACAAGACAGAAACATTACTAAGAGAGAGGGCTTAAACAGAAAGAGCAATGTTGCTTTTCAGAAAAAACACAGAGGGGCTGAGTGAACATGAAAGCAAGGCAGAGGCTGAGTACCAGTCAGGATGCTGAGAGGCCTGGGTTCCGCTTTGTAGTACTCCACATTATTCTAAACGAGTAAATAGCTCACATAACCTTGGTACCTATTTCCATAATAATAAAACTGGGGAAAAACTTCATACTAACCTCTTAACCTGTTTCAAAGGGATTCCTACTTGGATTCCCAAAGTTGAAAGAAACTATATAAGCTTAAAATAATTTTTTCCAGGGTGCCTGGGTGGCTCAGTTGGTTAAGCATCTGACTTTGGCTCGGGTCATGATCTTGTGGTTTGTGAGTTCGAGCCCTGTGTCAGGCTCTGTGCTGGCAGCTCGGAGCCTGGAGCCTGCTTCTGATTCTGTGTCTCCCCCTCTCTCTCTGCCCCTCCCTTACTCACACTCTATCTCTCTTTTCTCTCTCAAAAATAAACACTAAAAGTCATTGTTAGGGCGCCTGGGTGGCTCAGTCGGTTGGGCGTCCGACTTTGGCTCAGGTCAAGATTTCATGGTTCATGGGTTCAAGACCTGCGTCGGGTTCTGTGCTGACAGCTAGCTCAGAGCCTGGAGCCTGTTTCAGATTCTATGTCTCACTCTTTCTCTGACCCTCCCCTGCTCATGCTATCTCTTTCTCTCTCTCTCTCAGAAATAAATAAGACATTAAAAAAAAATCTTAAGTCATTGTTGATGATGCTTCTTCTGGTATTTTTTAAAAACCTCACTATCCTCTTTCAACAACACACTTCCAGTTTCTATTACATAAAGTTTTTGAATTGCTACCATTTTCAAGCACTGTGCTAGTTAACCTAAGAAGGGTACAAAGGTGGTCAACGTGGAGATGCTGCTCCTAAGGAACTTAACAGTCTTAAATAGCTAAATTCAAGTACAAAAGTGCTAAGTGAGGATCTGAAGAATAGATTTAAAAAAGCCTTGAGAACTCAGAGGTGGAAGAGATTCTGGACAGCCAGGCAGGTCTAGGAAACCTATAGTAAGGAGGCCATAGCAGAGGCTCTGGTAGGTCTGTGACTCTCCTCTTTTGGTGTAGAAGGAATATGGCTGCCAAGGCCTCCCGTTGCGGATATGCTCTCAGTCCTCTAGGTCTGAAGGGAGAGGAGGAACTAGGGCTGATTGGAGCTCAAGATAAGGTCTGGTCTTCATGAACTCAAGATGCCATATGGCCAACATGAATGTTTTTAGACATCGGCTGTAAGGGCCTAACTAAGCTCAATGCTTTTCCCATAGCAGGTGTGAAGCAGATGTTCCAATAAATGTCTGTTGAGCTGAATAATCTAACATACAGATTCATCTAGCCTTTTATAACCTCCTTGCTGGCAACCTGTCTTTCTGTTGTTTGGCTATACATGGGTCTCTTTATTATGGAGGATGGAGCTAAAAGAAGAGGTAAAAAAACCAAACAAACAAAACCCTTAAATCCATTTGTTGTCTTAAGAAATAAGAACCCCAGCAAAAGGGTTTGATGTGAAAGAAAAATGCAAATTAAATTCTTAAATCCCATTTAACTAAATATTTTCTTTGTTATTCCTTTCTTTCCTGACTCTGGCATGTGTTTTTGACTCTATGTATGTTATTAAGCCCTAGACATTATTGGAGAGACTCTGCTGGGAGGAGACCTACTTTTTCCCCCCTCAGTGGGTATTTTCCTACTAAATTTCCATCTAGAACAACGAGTAAAACTATCTTTGGGTTTGCTCTCCATTTTCTCCTCTTTTTGCTAAATGTCCAAGTAAATATAAAAACCACAGAAATCTAAATCTAAAACAAAAACAGAAAAGGAAATGAAGGAGGGAAAAAGAAAAAAACAACATAAGAAGGAAAGGGTGCTGAGAGCACTAGAGCTGGAGAGTGTGCAGACATCTTTACCCTGAGTCTCTTGATCCCAGCCCGTGTGATTTGCTGGCAGTCATAGAGTTCTATCCGCTCAAGGCTGTGACAGCTCTTCAAGTGCTCCAGGGAAGCATCTGTGATTAGTGGGCAGTTGTCCAGTTCAATCACCTCCAGCTGGTCATGGGCGCAGGCCCCGTTCCCCAGGTGACGAATTCCATCGTCTGTGATCAGCTCACAGTGAGACAGACTCTGCAGCCAAATAGAGCAAGGAAGGTCACTGAAACATCTGATGGCGTTCTTCTAACCACTGGCCTGTGCACGGCTGGAAACGAAACTTTCTGGGTTGGATTTTGGCGTATATGGAGCCATCACTAGATCCGTGTGGTAAAATGAGAGCAAGCTAGAGCTTCTGGGGTTGTACTTTTCACAATCAATAACTGACATTTCTGTGTGTGACTCTCAATACACTGTGTGAATGCGACGACGATGAAACAGTTCATAAACAAAATAACATATGCACTCCCATCTACAAATGAACACTTTTTTACAGGGACAAAGGGGGCTCAAGCTTTTCTTGAATAAAATTTTCTGGAATTTGGATTAAATGCTGAATACCTGATACAGGGGAAGGCCCAAGCAGCTAATCAACTAAAGCTGATTCTTAACACCCGTCAGGTGTGGTCATCTCGTCACATAAGTCTCTTTATCAATTTTCCTTAAATTCCTGGTTCCTCCATGTGAAACTCAGAACCCCTTATCCCAATTTTGGACAGTAATATCCCACCAAATACACACAAAAAAATGAGCCTGGACACAAACTTGTCAAACAGAATGCTTTCCCACAGTATTACTGGAAACAGTAGCACAGAACACCCTTAAAGCCTTGATTGACAGGACCTATTAGTCTCAAGTGAAGCAAATTGAATTTTGGGCCATGTTGTCTAAAATGTAACCACCATTTAGGCTGAAGTATAATTCAGGTGGGAGGGAGAACTCATACTCTCCATGTCCTTTTCAATCTCTAAGTACTGATAACATAATCCCTTGGTCCTCTATAAACTGGCAATTTGGAGAAAAATGCTTTCCCCAAATGGTAGCCAGACACCAAGAGGAAAGTTAAGAGCTGGGTTTTGATTAAATCCAACGAATGCAAAACTTTCAAAAAGTCAAACTCACCAATACTTGAAGTCGAGGACAGTGTATAGAAAGTTGGATTAATGTGCTATCTGTTATCTGAAAGAAACACATAAGTTTATATTATAGGTCTAATTCCAAAAAAGCCTCATGGCTATACCTCATTCTTGACTGCACTTGTATTCTAGATTGATCTGGACTGATACCCCCTCTTTTTTTTTAAAGTAGGCTCCATGCCTAACGCGGGGCTTGAACTTGTGACCCTGAGATTAAGAGTTGCATTCTCTATTGACTGAGCCAGCCAGGCGCCTTTAGACTGATTATCCTGATATTAATCATCAAATAAGAGAATCCTAAGGTTGAAATCCCATCAGCTACCTGAACCCATTCTTTGGGAATCTATCCAGGCGGGTTTGAACACATCCAGTCACCTCTAATCTTCATCTCTGAATAGGTCTGTTGAAAATTCTTTGTTCCTGAAATGAAAATCT
This sequence comes from Crocuta crocuta, assembly GCF_008692635.1. Lineage (NCBI taxonomy): Eukaryota > Metazoa > Chordata > Mammalia > Carnivora > Hyaenidae > Crocuta > Crocuta crocuta. The sequence continues at coordinate 2,931,382 of NW_027532426.1, read as the reverse complement.
GTCCTTTTGTAGTTTCTACCCATCGGACTTTGTTCTACCTCAGAACCACCACAAAAATGAAGATACTGCTCCAGAAAAAAAAATTTAATGTGGGAATATCCTCAAATTTTTAAGAATATATACTTGGCCTGTATTTTATAAGCCATGCCATAACTCCGGACTGATAACCTTGGTGTCAAGTATTTTTCCAAAGGTGGTGGAAAGGGGCTGCTGGGCTTGGGTTAACTATGAACATTCAAGAAGTAGGACTCTTGAAGGAAGAACAGTCTGTTAGAGTTCTTTCAGTCTGGAAAGTAAATCAGTATTTTTTTTCAAATGTCCCTCCCACTCTGAAATGATGATTATAACATACAGAGCTTCACAGGGGCTAAGAAATGGTGGGGGGTGAAGGGCTGGGGAGGATAGCCATGTGCACATCACTCAGAAAGAGCAACACTGGGGAGGACACGCTGGACACTCACGCATGTGCAAGTAACGGATGTGAACACGTTTCAGTTTAGTAAAAATAGCTGTTAAGTAGTGTCTGGATAACAAGCGTTTTAGAAAAAACTGACTTCTATAGTTACTGGAGTATCTTACCTTTATTTTTGCCATTAAAAAATTTATTACTCTTCTTTTTAGGAGTCTCCCTTCAAAATTTCTCCCCATCAACCAATGATCTCAAAGCTCTTTAAAATTGGTAATAAATTGTTCATAAGGCCATATCTGGTCAGTCTGTCTGCCCAAAGGGTAGAGTCAGATCTCCAGGGCTAATGATGCAATAAGGGGCCCAGGGTCTCATTAAGCTCAAAAAAAAAAAAAAGGGCAGTGCTATATTGCCAATGTGATAGGGCTTTAATGATTTACTAGTATTATAACTCTGTAGGTCTAAGGAAACATTTTAACATCTTTATGGCCTGAATGCTTGGGCCTTCTTTTTTTCCACTGGTAACCATACTGATGGCGTGTATTTTCCTAGTTCCTTACTACGTATACCACGAGTACCTCTGCCTGGTATGCCTGGAGGACATCACAATAAATGGAGAGTCAGCAATGCTGCAGGCACTGTATGACACTAGGGTAAGGAGCTGAAAGTTTTAATGGGCACACATTAGGTAAGTTTCTATCATACTGCATTTCTGAGTAAAAATTCACACTCTTACCTGAACACACTCTTCCAGGTCCATCTTTTCAAGCTCATGGCAATTCTACAGAATACAAAACCCAAAAATTATAGCCCAAACACTTAAAACATGGGAAAATTTAAGGCCAGAAGACTCAGGAGTGGTATTAAACTCACTGACAAAATCTTAAGTTTCAGAGTTGGTGCATTCTAATGACACTTTCTGCCTTATTCCATTAATTACACATTTTAAAAGGCCTCCATCACAGTGAAATTTCTCAATTATACTACATTTAAAGTATCTAACTTCTTACAAGTCCATAGGAATAAATTCTCTGAACATTAATACCAAGTTAATACAGAGCCTTTCAACCATAAATAATTTGATGAAAATTATTTCTTTGGAAGAATGAAAGGTAAGCTTTATGTCCCCATTTAGTTATGCCATGTGTTGCCCCCCACCAATTAGCGTTCCATCAATCTGCCTGAAAGCAAATGTCCTTTCCCATGTTCCATTATACTGGCTAAAGAGTGTAATTTTAAATATTATACAGTGATTTATAAACCATTCCAAGGATTAACATATTCTGGAGAATACAAAAAATCTCTAAAACCACCTCCATTTAAAACTGGCCTCATACATTTTTTTCAACAACACTCTCACCCACCAGTCGCATACCAAGTAACCAAGAGTTTCTTTCATGAAGCATGAGAAAGTCCCTGCTTAGTTCACCATCTAATGAAAATATGGCAAATCAGTCTCATGAAGGAGCATCATGTTCTCCAATGCATGTCTGTATTTCCAGAGCAGTCTGTATTCTACAGGCCTAGGGCTGCAGCACGAGAATGCTCAGGAACACCAGCCCCAGAGAAGCTCCCTCACATCCCACATCCTCAGTTCTGCTGCCATTCTACTTTTCCCTCATTGCTTACTCCTCTGAAAGAAAAACTGCAAACCAAACCAAGAGAACCTGGAGAGGATACTTACCCTAGCCAGAGTGGTAAAGCCTACGTCTGTTAATTGAGAACACCTTGCCACTTCTAATATTCTGTTAAAGAAAAAAGTGAAAGTCAAGCCCTTGTTCCCTGAAAACTGGGTTTCTTAAAAACAGCAAGAATTTAAGAAAACAACCTCCTATTCCCTAAGCACTGCATACTGTAGTAACATTAATAGCCAAGCAAGTCTGTATACAGATCTTGCCATTCATTTTCATGGAATCATCATAAAGTGGTCCTGTAAATACATTTCAGGGTGATGCAATCAGAAGAATATAATAGAAGCTTGTAGTTAATGCCAAAATGCATGAAAAATGCATTTAAAAGCCTTCTTGATGGCATACTGCTTACCCCCAGAGGGCAGCCTGCTCCTAGAAAACAAAGGAAATGGAGATAAATACTCTGTTTCAATTAATCTGTTCCTCAAATAAATTATTCTCTTTCCCTATTTTACATGTAGATTCAGTCAGATTTAAATAGCTTTTAAAAATGCTATGAAGGGACTGGTTAATTACAGGCCTGTACCAAGTATGAAATTCCATACTTATGAAAAAATACCCTTAAGCTTCTTGCCTCCTCCCACAGGCTCCCAGGGAGGCCGAGAGGAGAGGGGAACTGAGTTGGCAGAGACTCTCCTACTCAGGAACTGCTAAACACCAACCTAAATACCAACCACAGGGCTGGGGAATCAAAAGTAGCTCTTTTCTGTGAAAAGTTTGGTGGCATCTCTGTGACAGTACCAAAACATGTTCTTACGTTTGCTTACAAATTATTTACTACATAAGTTGAAACAAATAAAGCCACGGTATAAGAAATCATTATCAACAATCAATAAGAAATGAATGCTATATATATCTAATGGGAAAACATGATCTGACTGAACCTAACTTTTGATTATCATATTTGAGAGCTTTTCTATTTGAACAATAAGGTAAGCCATGGAGGAATAAGGAACTGAACACTCCTTTCATCAAAAGAGAAAAAAATGTGTAAGATTTTTAGGGAGGAGTTTGGCTACCTCCTTAGCTCCAGGCCTCTGACATTATTAATTCTGACCAAGTCTATGATCTATTAAGGAATTTTGATAATCTAGGCAAAATTTCAATAATTATGGTTAGACTCCTGGCCAGGTGACTACAAAAAGCTTTAATAAATTTATGTTGGTTTACAATGATTATTATATGTAAGACAAGCGGTTTCCTGGGTTTTCAAGCCAGGCTGCCTGGGTTTGAGTCTTGCTCCTGAACTCACTAAGCTATGAGACCTTGATCAGGTTATCTGATCTCTCTGTGCTTCAGTTTTCTCATCTATAATATGGAGATAGTAACAGTGCTTATATGGTATTATGCAGATTAAATGAATAACATTTGTAAATCCCTTAAAACAATGGTCAACATGTCTAACATAGAAGTACAATAAAAGTTTTGTTTTAAAAACAAACCAGGAATATGGGGATAATCCTTATTCATTACAAAATAGTGTGTTGTGCGCTTTTACAACATCAGTATGGGTCTGAAACCATGTGTATGCTAACACAGCATTTTTAGTAAATATTCAGCCAATCCTATATTTTGGCAGAGAGGAGGAACCATACAGAAATAAGTCTTGCTCTAAAAGATCATGAGCACAAAGGAAGTTTTCCTGTAGGGCTGTTTTTTCTTTTTAAATACTTCCTGCTATATACCTGGCATCATAACCACAATACAAATAACCACAGGGTAGGCCTTCAAAAACTTTCTTCAGAAATGAGTTATATGAAAGTATTAATAAGACAAAATGTCCTTATTTTTCTCAAGTAATGAAATAAAATGTTAAAATTTTTCCCCCTAGTCTAGATAGCAAGAAAGTAGGAAATGGGAACTATTACCCTTTGGTTTAGGCCAATTACATGTAATCAAATGAGGTACAAAGCAAGTAGCTGGGCATCTAAAGGGTAGCCTTGTAGTGTCTACCTTAAAAATCTCAAAAGTTCCAAAGGAATAAATTTGGGTGAAGAAGGCCTTTGTTCCTTTCCCCTGATTTTTTGAGCTAAACAAGAAATGTTTACCTAAGCCGTGGGCAGTTCTGACCTAGAGCATTCAGGATGGCATCTGTGATGTTGGAGCAGCCGGAGGCACAAAGGGACTGTAACTTATGGCACCCTCTGCATATAGTAATGAGACCTTCATCTGTGATTTGCTAAAAAATAAAAAAAATTTAAAAAAGAGCAAAAAAAACCCATAGATATTAGTAACTTAGCAGAAGAAAAGGAAAAAATGTTACCTGTGAAAATTAGCACCAAAAAGAAATAAAATAGATTTAATATTAATTAGGTAGCAGACCTAAATGAAAATGAATACACTTTGTTTCTCCTTTTCAGTTTTTTGATTTAGCTTGTGAGAGAATCTGTGCTCATTTTTTTCATTTTAATTTATTTTATATAGGCTCCATGCCCAACATGGGGCTTGAACTCATATCCCTGAGATCAAGAATTGTATGCTCTACCAAGTGACCCAGCTAGGCGCCCCAGTGCTCACTTTTGGTGTAAAGGGAGGAAGCTATAATGGGATTCTTGTAACCCAATGGGATTGGGAACAGCATGAGGTGCATGATGGGGTAGATTTCAATTAAATGACTTTAAAGCCTAGAAAACAGGTAAGCATAGCAGTATAAACATATTTGTAAGTTCAAAATTGACACTAATATTAAGTTACTAAAAAAAAATAAAACAAACTATGGGCAACAGTTGCAACTTCCTATCAACCACAGATCCATTTATTTCTTTATTTTAGTTGTATAATATAAAGAATATACTATTCATGGAGATAAACAGCTGTGACTAACTCAAATGTAATTCTGTAGTTTTAAATTATTCTAAAATAAAAAAGGACACAGCAAGCAAGATGTTACACTAAAAAAACGGAAAAAAAAAGATGCCACGTATAAACAACTTAACATGTAGGATATGATTAGCACTTTAATTTGTCCTGTTAGATTCACAAATTTTGTGTAAGCCTTAGAATAAAGCTCTCCTGCAATCTTTGTTCAGTCAGTGTCCTTAGGTTGCCAGGACAACTGAAAAAAAAAATCAAACTTTAAATATTCACTGCTTAAATAAATATATTCTCAATATTCCATAACTGAAATAAGATACAGATAAAAAAAAATGGATGCTAAGGCAGATAGATGATTTATCTTGAGGATAATTAATGAGGATCAACACATGTGAAGTAACTAAAAAAGTGCCATACAAGTGTGATATACAGTTATTACTAAACAAGGATAATTGAAATGTAAAGGGGGAAACAGCAATCAATAAACATGCATATTTACCAGGCCAATGAAAACTTATGTCATATAATATTAGGAAAGTATTATAGGGCTGTGCTGCCTTTTCCTTCTTAATGTTTTAAAGTCTATAAGAGATTACTGAGGAAGAAAGTTGAGGAAAGTCGTATGTACCAATGCTTCAAATTTTAGAAAGAATAAAATTTACGAAACTCTTATGTTTTCAAATTAGTCCAGAAAAACAGAATGGCTCAAGAAAGTACTTTGGTCACATCAACAGTTTTGGGGAGAAACAGGAAGTCTTAGGAATAAGAATCATTTCATCACATTCTAAGGAAGGGATGACTTAGCCCTAAGATCTGGGTGAAGGGAAAGAGTAAAATAAACTGATGACAGAACTGGTTCTTTACACTTTCCACCTGCAGTTTCTGTCTGCTGGAAGGATAAAGGAAGTGAAAGTAAACAGCAAATGGTAGGTAGGGTATATATTTATATGGTTGTGTGAATGTGTGTGTAATATATATCCATATAAATATATACGGAGTGTTATCTCCATGTGTCTGTGTATACAAATAGAACCTGAAGATGCCCAAGAACAGTTTCTTCCTATCACCGTAAAGTAATGGTTTCGTGTTTACAACAGTTGTATAAGCTCTTCCTGGCAGGCCAAATATTTTGGTTCCATAAATGAAATTAGGCAAATTCTGATAGTTAGCAACTATGACAGTCAGAATTAAAAGGAAGAGATGATCAGAATCAAAAGGAATGTTATTCCTTTAACTCAGTCTTTAGGAGCCTCCTGAGCAGATCATTATCAGCACCATCCCCTAAGGGCTTAGAAGGAGAGGTTGCTTCAATTGCACAAAATATGGCCCTTTATATGTCACCTTTAAACTAGACGACTACTATGCTCTCAAGTTTCAGGTAATCAAACAAGGGAAGGGTATAATGAGCAGAAGTTTTAGCAAAAACAAGGAAAGCCCTCACCAACTCTTTTTTATTGCTACGAGAGGCTCTCATTCCAAGGCAACACATATATGTAATTTTGAAGGCAAGAGAGAAAAGCTAAAAGTATACTGTCGATGTTGTAGGACCCTGAATAGTTTCAGCAAATTCTCTGAGCAAAATGCTGGCGTCTGGGGATAGACACAAAAAAAGTTGATAGTTTAAACAAGCCAAATGTGAACTATAGATACTAATTGGAAATAATTTAAAGTGTACATTTTGCTTGTCATCTGTTTAGATCAGTGGTTCCCAATAGTTGTGACCCAATGACAGATCTTAATTGACGTGACTGCATTTAATTTACTAAAAATATTTTAAGTACTAAAGTTTGTGAATAATTCACTTTGAAAAGCAGAAAAGGGATGGAATTAGAGTTAGCTTATTTGGAATTCTGCAAGAGCTACCTTCTATATTATCTATATTACAGGAATGACTATCGTTAAACATGCAAAGAATCCTCTGTGTATTTACAGTGTCCCCAGGATTGAAGTGGAGAAACCACTGGTCTTGATGACTAAAGCTCTTACAATAATATTACTAATAAGAATTACTAGTACAAAAGAGTTGTGGGAAGGACTGCTTACTAAACAAGTCTGCAAGTTCAAAGTCACCAGTTCAGGACAGTGTGCACCTATGTACTTGAGGGCTTCATCTTCTAGCTAGAAAGATTAAAAAGAGAAAAAACTGATTACTAATATTGTTTCAAGGGATAAAGATTTAGCAGTGTATACATTCATTAATACATTCTAAATATAGCCAACAAAATTTCAAAGGAACAATGAACCAGAAACAATGACTTGTGATCACATAAAGGTGTACTTCCTATTATTAATACGGCTTATCAGTATTTTTCATCAGTTTTAACCACATCAAATTCATACGATCACCAAATCGAGGAAAAGATAAAATAAACACTGCCTAATGTTTATGGATTTTTCTTCTGATAAATTAAATATACCTCACAGCATTTTGCTCAGGGATTATGAAGCTAAAATAATTTTCACACTTTTATGCTTCCTATATAAAGTTTTTTAAAAACAAACTTTTTGGGAGCAGGAGCTGAGAAAGGAATCCGGTTTATCTGCTCTGGAAGATCAGTGCCATGTGTACAGTACTGAGAACAGATGGCAAGTAATTGATTATAATGTATAATGGTGCATTCGAATCAATATTTTCCAGAATTCCATAAATAACCAGAAGCTCAAGCTGTTGTTTTAAGGCAGGCGTACTTCCAAAGCTCTGTTCTAAACAATGGAACTCGTCCCATCATGGTGAAAGAGTAAGGGCACTTTTAACAGCATCCAAGGCATGGTTTCAATAAGCATTAGTAAACTAATTTCTTAAGAGCCTAGCCCTACTTTGTCAGTCACTTCTAAACTCACTTTTGATTATTTCCTTCCAGACACTGCCATGTCAGTTCCTTATTTTTTTTTCCCCACAGTAAAACAGGAAGATAGCAAAAATTTTTAATGACAGAAAATGCTGGGATTTGTAATGTGACTGGCAGGAAGTAAACATCAACACTATAAAATGTACGTTCTGTATATGTGGCACATTTAACCTGGTAGTTAAACAACCAGTGAAATTGCTAACTAAGGCTGCCTTCCTTGCCGCTCCAGTTTAAAGTCTAAGACAATGACAACATGGCAAGTTTCCTTTTCAGATTAAATTGCAAGAGACCTTTCTTGCCTGAGGTGGATGCTTAGTGTGATTTTTGCCTCCCCATCTTGCCTCCCCTCAAAAATTTCTTTGGTCAGATGTTGATTCATTCTTCTTAGGTTTTTTTACTCTAAGGAAGACACTTTAATTTTGGTAAGTATGTATCTTTGGCCAGTAATATACAACTACATGTTCCTTAAGCCAACATCTTTGGGCTCCCTAAAAAGTCCATGGTTCTTCTAACATTCACAAGCACTACATGGAGTATTACCTGTGTGCAGCCTTTTAAGAATAAGGCCTTGAGACCCCCACAGCCTCTCACTAGTGCTTGGATGCCATCCTTGGTTACTTGGTCACACCAGGAAATGTTTAATTGCTCCAACAGTGGACATCCCTCACTTAGGACAAAACAAAATGAAACAAACATGACTAAACCCAATTCCAAAGGCACCAAAGTCTCATTTTACTGTCTACTTAATCAGGGAATGGCTACAGTCCCATGTTCTCCTCTAAGAATATATTTTCATAACACAGATTTAGAATATAGTCAATCCAACAACAGCAACAACAACAAAGTGTATTTCTCAATACTTGTGGTGTTCACGTGGGACTCTATCACTGGGAAAGCTAGCTCAAATCCAGCTAAACTAATAAGCACAAAGCACAATAATATTTTTCAGATATGTAGATTGTTATGGAGGTTTATCCTTTTCAAACATACTCTTTTTGCACTTATCACATGTTTAAAAGATCTCTGGAAAGCAAATGGGAATTTAGTGATCTGTTCAAGTTAACAGAGTAATTAGTGAAGAGTTTAGATTCAGATTCTTTATTAAATAATTCTATTACTTATCAAAGTAATAATGAGTAAAAATTTGAATTTTTAAGTAAAAATTACAAAGGATCTATAAATTTTCCGTATCTATGAAGGATCTGGAGTACTGCTTCCATAGGATGAATTTAAGATATATTGTGTTTGACCTCTGCCTTCTATAGAATATTAGTTTCATCTCTGACTTCACATTTGAACTATGGAAGAATCTCAAGTTCTATGACATTCTTTGGAAAATATTGCTTTAATTGTGTTATAAAATGAAGGCAGGAGATCTTGGTTCAAGTCCATTCTTCAGCATTAATAGTGTGACTTCAGGCAAGTCACTTTAGGAAACCTGCCTGAACTTCTCTTAATCTAAGATCAGCCGTAACCCCTCCCTCCTATGTTCTCAAATGGATGCACTCAATTCTATAACAGTACTTATCATACTGTGTATTTTTTCTCCCACTAGGCTCTGGACAGCTTAAGAGCAGCAACAATACCTTATTTAGTTACATTTTATGGTTAAATCATGGTACCTGGCATTAAAAAATGTTTTAGACTTTCTTAACTATAAAGTGTCTGTCCTATCTTCTCCACAAGGTTTTGAACTAAATGAAATCATTTATGTGAAAATATTTTATAAACTATAAATGTCGTTATAGTATCCTATTTATTATCCTACATGGCAAATAGCCTTAGATGGATAGTACTCAATAATCATAAGGAAAGTCTAGAAGAAGCCATATTTTTAGATTACTTACACTCAACTAAATCTACATTTCTTTTAACAGCATAATTATTACTGTTCATGAACATAACCAATACATGGGACTATATTTATAAAAGGTTGATAAAAAAGTAAAGTCACAAAGAAAATGGGCATTTCACCTTCCTTTTAAGATACATCTTCTGTAATGTACTTTAAAAATACATTAACATTAAAACAAAACTTATCAAGAGCTTACTAGTGCTTTGCTAAGCACTTTATATATATTAGGTTGAACTATATGATGCTATCATTTTCATTAAGACAAAAGTTGTTAAATACTGGCAACTTTACATGGTTTGGCCTAATACTATCATCAAATAATGATAATACTGTTTAATCCTAACAACAGCACTATGAGATAGAAAGGAAGAACTCAGGAGGGTTATATTTGTACAAGGTACTTGGCTAATCACCTGGCTCCAGAGTGCTTCTTTAATCACTAAACTATCATGATATGTGGCCTTCTGGTGGTGGTGGTGGGGGGGGGGGAATCAAGACCTCATAAAAATATAATCATCCATGTAGAGTGCCAGTCTGTTCAGAAATCCTAGTTACCTCTTGTCATTTCACCTGGATGTGTCCTGTAACTTGGGCAAGTGATAAAACAAAAGATCTACTCTGAAATATAGTACATATCTATAAAACATAGTTTCCTTCAATTCCAACTTTAATTCAGTTACTTGAAATAAAAAATACGTATATTTGTTCTGATTACTGGACATTCTTGTTAGAAGAAATTTACCTCAGAGCTTTAAGAGACATGTTTGTTATTGATGTACAGGAAGCCAAGTCAAGGTGCCTGAGTTTGGAACAGAACTTGCTAAGGCTAGTACATGTACTGAAAAATGGAAAAAGGAGAAAATAATGAATCAACAAATAGGAATGCATCTTTAGTAAATCATGCACGATTCTCATTAAACAGGTGTCTGTACATAAGAACTATAAAATTTCCATAGCCAAAATAAAAGCAGCTGTAAATCCTGTGGGATCTGTCATGCTGAGGAAGAGGCAGGTGCCACTCACAAAGAAAGGCTGTGCTGTGTATGAGCATTTGCATGAGGGATCACGGTACCTGATTCTCATCTGGAAATGTTTAACAGCAAACCACTATGTGCTGATAAGAGACCTATATGCATTTTGCAAATACAGAAATACCAGAAAGCTAGCTAGTACTTGCTAGCAAGTGGTGCACCTTGAAGACTGAAAGCTCTGTCTCTGCTCTTTCACTTAAGTCTCTGCTCAAGATAACCTTTTGCATGGCAGTAATTAAGTGGTTGGATTTTTGCAACCGGAAAGGACCAGTATTGGGCTCAAACAAGCTAAGTTATGTAATATTACTACCTACTTGCCTTTATGACTTTTTTTTTTTAAAAAAAGCCCCTCAATGCAGGGCTTCACCTCATGACCCTGAGATCAAGAGTCACATGTTCTACTGGCTGACCAGCCAGCCAGGTGCCCGTTTATCAATTTCTTAAAGGCTCTTTTTCCACAGTGGTCAAGTTCTCAGTTTAATTTTTGTAACTTATTATGGAAAATTTCAAATATACACAAGAGTGAATAATATAAAATGCACTTGTACTACTATTAAGGTTTGACATTTATTAATATTCTATTTCTATTTCATCTATTTTCCTCTGGTTTTTGTTTCAGTACTTTGAAGCAAATCCCAGACATACTATTTCACTTGTAAATATTTCAGGACATCTTTCCTCCTTAATATCTAACAGCCCATCTGTGTCCAACTTTCCCCAACTGCCTTATAAATGCCTTTGTCAAGTTGACTTGTTCAAATTAGGACCCAAGTAAGAGTTATACATTCTAATTGGCAGATACGTGTCTTAGGTCTTTGTGTGGACCTACGTTTCCATTTCTTCTGGGTAGATGCCTAGGATTAGCAGTGCTAAATCCTATACTATGTTTATGTTTGACTTTTTAAGAAACCACCAAACTATTTTTCTTAAGTGGCTGTCCTATTTTACATTCCTACCAGCAATGCACGAAGGCCCCAGTCTGTCCATATCTTTGTCAATACTTGGCACTGTCTTTTTCATTATAGTCATGTTAGTGGGTATGGATTGTAATCCTACTGTGGTTTTATTTGCAATTCTGTAACAAAAACTCTTTCTTGTGCTTATTAGCCATTCATCTCTTTCCTTGTGAAACGTCTATCCAAGTGTTTAGCCCAATTTTTAACTGGATTGCCTTATTACTGACTGCAAGAGTTCTCTACATACTTTTAATTTCTTTCAGTAATGTTTTGTTGTTTTCAAGCACTTCTTTTAGAATTATGTTTTCTGTGAATAAACCTGGTTTTACTTCTTTCCTGTCAGTTTTTTTTTTTTTTTAAAGCTTCTTTCATTGGCTAGAATCTCCAACAGAATGTTGATAGAAACGGTGACATTTAACATCCTTACCTTGCTCTTGACCTTAGGGTATTTAGTCTTTTATCATTAAGTATGATGTTAGCAGTAGCATTTTCATAGATGCTTTTGATCAGATTGAGTAAATTCCCTTCTGTTGCTAGTTTGTTGAGAATTTATTTTATTATGAATAGGTGTTGGATTTATCATGTGGCTTTTTTTCTGTATCTGATGATGTATTAATTATCTACTATTACTTAACTGAACAGGTTAAAACAACAGATATTTATTATCGCATGGTTTTTGTGGGTCAGGAACACAGGCATAGGCAGTTTTAGCAGGGTGCCTCTGACTCAGGATGTCTCACAGGCTGCAATCAAGGTCTTGGTCACAGTTGCATTTATCTCAAAGGTTAACTGGGTGCAGATTCCCTTCCAAGCTTATTTTAGGTGGCTGTTGGCAGACCTCGGCAGATCCAATTCCAAGCTCACTCATTTGGTTTTTGATAGGTTTCAGGTCCTTGCTGGCTGTTGGCCACACCTTAAGTTCCTTGCTACATGGACCTCTCCACAGAGCTACTCACAACAGAGCAGGCTGCTTCCTCCAGAGCCATAGCCCTGAGAGAAAGCAGAACAAGACAGAATCACAGTCTTATGGTGACTTAATCTCCAAAGTGACATCCAATCTCTTTTGCAGTATTCTATTGTTAGAAATGAGTCACTAGACCCAGTCCATGTTCATGGGGAAAAGATTACACAAGGGTGTGAGTACTAGGAGTCAGGGGTTATTTGGGGGCCATTTCAGAGGCAAATAATCATAGTGAGATGATCATGTAGTTTTTGTCCTTTATTCCAGGGGGCAGTAAATCTCACCAGCTGACTGTTTTTATATGGTTCACAAGTCAAGAATGGTTTTGATGTTTTCAAATGGTTGAAAAAATTTTTATAAAGATCTTGTGACATGTGAAACTTACATGAAACTCGAATCTCACTGCCCAGAAATAAAGCTTTATTGGAGGACAGTTATGCTTAATTGTTTATATACTCCATAGCTGTCTTTGTAAAACATGCTGGCAGGGTTGAGTGCTGTGACAGAGACTGTACGGCAAATGCAGCCCTAAAAATATTTACTTATCTGGCCCCATACAGAAAGTCTACTGACCTCTACTTTAGTCTAATTATTATGAGATATATTTTATTTTCAGATATGAAATCACATTTGCATTTCTGAGATAAATCCCACTGGTTATGATCCAAAATCCTTTCTTATGTTGCTGGATTTAGTTTTCTAAAATTCTGTCAAGTATTTTTGCAGTTCTGTTTCTGAGGAATAACAATTAGTAGGTTTCCTTTTATTGTGATGTCTTTGGTATCAGAAAAATATCGGCCTCATAGAATGAGTTATGAAATGTTTCCTATTTCATTTTATGAGTCAGTTTGAAAATTGCTATTATTTCTTTAAATATTTTTAAATGTTTATTTAATTTAGGGGGTAAAGGAAGGGGGGGAGGGGGAGAGAGAGAGCAAGAGAGAGAGAGAAAATCCCAGGTGGTCTCTACGCTCAGCATGGAGCCCAATGTGGGACTTGATCTCACCACTGTGAGATCATGATCTAAGCTGAAATTAAGAATCAGATGCCTAACCAACTGAGCCATCTAGCTGCCCCTCTTCTTTAAATAATTGATGGAATTCACCATTGAAGACATCTGGGACTGGGCTTCTCTTTATGGGATTCTTCTGAATAATTGAGTGAACTTACTTGTTAATGATCTATTCAGATTGTCTTAATCTGTCTTTTGGGTAAAATATTTAGTGTTCTCCTTCATTTCTGCTTTTGTCAACTTTGGTTTTCCTTTTTTCCCCAAAAAACCAGCTTTTGGTTTTATTGCTGTTTTTCTATTTCTTATTTTATTGATATCCAATCTAATTTTTAAAAGTAATCTCTATCTTCAACATGGGGCTTGAACTCACCACATCGAGGTCACCACCTCTGTTCTCCCAATGGAGCTAGCCACAAACCCCTAGATCCTTGATTTTAAGCCTTTCTTTTCTAACATAAGTATTTGAAACTACATTTTTCTCTAAAGTATTGCCTAGTCCACAAGTTTCAAATGTTGTGTTTTCATTATCACACAGCAAAACATATTTTCTAGTTTTCTTTGTAATCAATTCTTGGACCCAGGTTACTCTGAAGGATAATATTTAACTTTCAAAAATCCTGATTTTGTACTTTCTGTTGAGGACATGGCAGTACACTCGGTATAATTTCAAATGTAAATTCACTGAAATTTTTTTTATGGTCCATTATTTGGTGTGTCTCACTGAATATTCTAAGTGCACTTGAAAAAAAGGCTTATTCTGATGCTTTCTGGTATAGCATTCTGTTAAGTGTCAATTAGGACAACTTCATTGACAGTGTTGCTCAAGTCTTCTAGAGCTTTCCTTTTTTTTTTTTTTGTCTACTTGATTTGTCATTTACTTTCTAATATCTTTCCCACCTACACTTTTCCTGAAGTTTACATCATTTCATATCATTAACCATTCCAAGTTTCCTATGATTAGTGATTGTAATAGTATATCCTCCTTTCTCATCCTTTTACTTCAATCTCCATATTATCTTTCAGTTTTTGTGTAAATTCTTGAGAATGTTTGTACTTGCTATTTTTAAACTTTTTTATTGGTCAATTTTATAATTTCTGTCATTTCTGGGCCTATTACTACTGACTGGTTTTTCTTCTGGTATCACTTCATGCTTTTTTGCATGTTTTGTAATTTTCACTGAATGCTGGGATTTCTGTATGCTGAGTGTTTAGGCTTTGTTGTCCTTATTTTTGAGAGAGAAAGAGGGAGAGACGGAGAAAGCATTCCATCTCAGGGCTCGATCTCACAACCATGAGATCATGACTTGAGCCAAAATCAAGAACTGGACACTTAAACAATTATCTACCCAGGCACCCCATGCTTTGTTGTCTTCTTTAAAAGAGTGTCAACTTGACAGGCAGCTCAATTAGTTATGGATCAATTTGACCGTGATTTTTTTTTTAACCTTTATTGGGACAGGTCCAGTCTAGCTTTACTATGAAGGTGTGACCTTTCTGAAGTCTCTATTAAATGCCCCAAGGTATTTAATGAACATTCTTCATTTTGAGTAGTCTGAAGTTCTCCCAGCCTTATTTAAGTTCTGGCAATTTTTCAGTTTACAGTTTCCTGGTAATTGCTCCTAGCTTATTAAATCTTCTTTGCCCAGCTTTGTGGGGTCTCAATATGTCCATTTATAGCTTACTATTCAGCCAAATCAATATAGATTTCTGTAGTCTTTGAGTAGTTCCCCCATCTCGAGACAAAAATTACAGCCACTTCTGTCTCCCTGAGCTCTAATCTCTTATTCTTTCAATCAGCAAGAACCTTGTTCTTGGTTTAGGTTCCTTCTCCTTATACCATCATCTGGAAAACACCACCAGGCAGAAAGCCAAGGTGGTCATAGGGCTCACCTGATTCTCAGTCCTGTGCTGCATACTGTCCAACATCTGAAACTCGTTCTTTGATATGTTTTGTATAGTTTTATAGTTGTTTATGGCAGAATAAGTCTCCATTTTTGCTTTTTAAGGTTTGTGTCTTTTTTCTTATATATTATGCTTAAAATATTATGTTTTTAAAGTTACTAGAAGAAGCAAAAATCTGAACTGGCCAGTGGTTATTTGATGATTTTAAGATATTAAGTTTTTTAATAGGAGTGATAAAATTAACACGCTTATGTTAAAAGCTTTTATCTTTTAGAAATGTATACTTACAGATTAAATAATATGATGTCTAGGACTTTTTCCAAAATAAGAAAAATTTAGGGAT
This sequence comes from Crocuta crocuta, assembly GCF_008692635.1. NCBI lineage: Eukaryota > Metazoa > Chordata > Mammalia > Carnivora > Hyaenidae > Crocuta > Crocuta crocuta. Next base: position 2,915,562 of record NW_027532426.1, on the reverse strand, counting down.
ATAGAAGAAACAAGACTGATCAAAAAGTGGTAATTTCTCAATTATCAATTTGTAACTGGGTGATGTGTTCAATTAATTACACTGTTTTGTCTACTTTGGCATATATTTAAAACTCTTCTTCATAAGAAATCAAAAGTCGGTCAGAGCGCCGGGGTAGCTTAGTTGGTTAAGCATTTATCTGACTCTTGATTTTGGTTCAGGTCATTATCGTACAGTTCAGTGTGTGGGTTTGAGCTCTGCGTCGGGCTCTGTATGGAGTGTGGGGCCTGCCTGGGATTCTCTCTCTTTCTCTCTCTCTCTCTCTCTGTCCCTCTCCCACACTGTGCTCTGTCTCACTCTCAAAAATAGATAAATAAATAAATAAAACTTACACACACAAAAATAAGAGGGACACCTGGGTGGCTCAGTCAGTTAAGCGTCCAACTTCAGCTCAGGTCATCTCATGGTTTGTGAGTTCAAGTGCCACTGTCAACACGGAGACCATCTGTCTCCCTCTTTCTCTGCCCCTCCCCAGCTTGTGCTCTCTCTCAAAAATAAACAAACATTAAAAAAAAAACACCTAAAACTTATTGCTTCTTGGCCTTTTGGTTAAGATAAAGAGTAAAAAAAAAAAAAAAAAAGCTTAAATCAAAGTCAGTAGAAGTAATTTCTCTCTGTGTGGTTACAACTCCAACTTGATATGAGTTCATGTGTTTTGTTTTCATTTAGGGACTGCTTTCATTTCTTTTTGACTTAATTCATATCTTAATTATATATAAAACACTTACATAGCTATTAAAGGAAAACTACAAAGCCTGATACTTGAGAGTCTCCTTTTCATCCCTGTCTCTGTACTCTCTTACCCACAAATCACCATTTTTACTCATTTTTATAATCTTTAAACTGTTTCTTTTTGAAAATATAAATAAACATGGATACCTCCTGGCTCTACGAAAAGTATCTTATACAAATTCCTCTGCAGTTGCTTTCTTTTCTTTTCTCTTTTTTAACTGTTTTATTTATTTCTGAGAGAGAGAGAGAGACAGCATGAGCAGGGGAGGGTCAGAGAGAGAGGGAGACACAGAATCTGAAACAGGCTCCAGGCTCTGAGCTAGCCGTCAACACAGAGCCCAACGCAGGGCTCGAACCCACGAACCATGAGATGATGACCTGAGCTGAAGTCAGACGCTTAACTGACTGAGCCACCCAGGTGCCCCTGCAGTTTGCTCTCTTAACTTAAACAGTATGTCCTAGAGATCACTCCAGAATACTATACGCTCTCCTCATTCCTTTAACAGTCCTCTACTAATTGATATTTGGGTTGTTCCTGTCTTTTGCTATTAAAAATAATGCAGTATTTGTTATTACAAATAGTAAAAATGAATAGCTTTGTATATAAATTATACTGTATTTTTGTCAGCTTATTATTGGTAGTAGAATAGATTCTTAGAAAATTATTCTTCGTGTAAATTATATGTCACTTTTGTATTTACCAAAGTGGTCAAATTCCCAATCTCTATAATATTAAGTATTCAAAATAAAACAATAAACAGGTAATTTATTGTCTATTAGATCTTTGACAGTAAGCTCTCAAGGATGAACGACTGTTTTATTCCATTTATACTGTAACTGACACAGACATAGTACATTTAAAGGGTCATTTAACAAAAGCTCTCAGTATTGAAGATCAAAGTTGTTTAGTATGTACTTAAGCTTTTATATTTTTAATAGAATTATCTGTGTATTCTGCCTTTTGAATGAAAGCTACTAGTATCTTCTTGAAATACAAGTGGTCCTAGTAATGTCTAGTATTAGTATCCCTACCACATATCCACGGACCCTAATTTTTAAGTTTTACTTTAAATATCAAGATAGGATTTGGGCCAGATTCCAAAACAAGTTTCTTATGCCATTTCTACTTTAATGTTTCCTCCTTTCAAAATATCTTTCTTCTGTAAAATCAAAATGAAATTTGCTAAATATACTTAATAGCCCACATATAAAGCTAGCATAGAGAGGACACAAGGGGCTATGACTACGCTTCTAAAACATAAAATACTTACGCATCTGTAGTCTTCGTACACCCATTTAGATTCAGTACTTCAATGTTCCTACAATTTTGTGCAAAGGTCCTTTACAGGGAAGAAATTTAAAGGTTTGAAACAAAATAGGCACAATTCTAGGCATTACATAAAATAATAAAAGATATTATTGGTAATACTGGATGTTGGTACAAAAGTAACTCACATTTACAAATAAATTCATTTTCAACCACAAACTTTTAAACATTGATCTTTTTGTTAACCAAGGTTATAACTACCCTAACTTTGAGTTAACAAACTAAGAACAATTTTTACACGACTCCAAAAGGACCATTTAGGATATGAGAAATCTGGCTTTTGGCAGGGAGTACTTGTTCTTGTTTTATTCTCAAAACCATACATCCCAGTACTGGATGTTTTTGTGTTATAAGCAATATATGTGTATTTGGCTTCAGAATACCTTAAGAATATACAAAATTATTGTAACTTTTCCTGGATGAGATGGTGCTGCTCTTTTCTTTAGCCAAGAAGATCAGTTGATCAATAGTTATGTTCTTACCTTAATGCATTGTCTCCTACTCCAAGACACCCACGAAGACTTAATTTTCGTAAAAAGCCCCCACATCGTTTTGAAATATTCTCCACTACCCGGCCCTGTAAAGAAAAAACAGGTAAACAAACCGAAAAAAACTAAGCCACCACATTGTTTTTGAAGAGAACACATCCTCGTTTTTAATAATCTATAAGCAGAGGCTTTGACTTGATTTAAAAACGTAGTAAATTCAATAAAGAAATGTCAACTTATTTGAGACTGCTTTCCTGATTAACTTATCTACCCAAAACAGGGTTAAACCCTATTTGCTAATTTTGTTCAATTTGTAAGGTACTCTCTAGTTGAGGAAATGGTGCTCTGCAGTTTTTATGCACTATGTTAATGTAAGCTGCTCTCCTGGTTAAACTGCAGCTACTGGAGGACATTAGATTCCTTTATTATTTCTGAATCCTCTCCAAAGTGTTACTATAGTACTCTCAATACAGCAGAGACTCAATGGACACTTTAACAAAACCTTGCTGAATGATTTTGTGGGCCACGTTGCTTTAAATGTTCATATCCATGAAGATTAGACAACTGTGGAAAATATAAGAATCCTGCATCATGTCAGTGGCTATTATTTTAAAAGTGCCCTCTGTAGAAATGGAATGTTCTATGTATAAGTTCATGTGAGACTTTTTTAAAAAACTTTCTTTTCTATTTTTCCATTATTAATGTTTATTTATTTTTGAGAGACAGGGAGTGAGTGGGGGAGGAAGAGAGAGAGAGAGGACACAGAATTTGAAGGAAGGTCCAGACTCTGAGCTGTCAGCACAGAGCCCGACATGGGGCTTGAACTCACAAGCCGTGAGATCATGACCTGAGCTGAAGTTGGACGCTTAACTTACAGAGCCTCCCAGAGCCCCTTTTACCTATTCTTTTTTTTTTTATGTTTATTTATTTATTTTAAGAGAGAGAGAGAGAGAGAGCCTGAACAGGAGAGGGGTAGAGAAAGAGGGAGAGACAGAATCCCTCATGCTGTCAGCGTAGAGTGTGGAACTCAATCAACAAACTGTGAGATCATGACCTGAGCTCAAAGCAAGAGCAGGACAGTTAACTGAGTCACTCAGGTGCCTCTAAAAACTTCTTATATGGATCCACAAGACAAGCTCCACTGGAACTTTAAAATAAAATGTTTTAAATCTAAATCTCATTTTATCCTTATAACAAATGAGGAAGCTATTATTTCTCCCAACAAGAAACCAACCATCACAGAGCTCAGGTTCATGTTAAAATAATTTTAAGCTTAAGCCATTATTATCCTTCTCTGGTTTAGAGAGAATAGGCTATATACTAAGATGAAATACAGCAGAAAAGTGAGAAGTGAAAAAAAATCTCTCCCGAGCAAAGTAATTCATTAAATGACTTGGCTTTATTCTTTTTTCGTTCTGCATAAAAACTGTCTGTAGGCTCCCAAAAAACCAAAATGCTCATCTCAAGAAGAATTTATGCAAATATCCCCCAACAAACTGTTAAGTATACTCATACTTCAATAAGCAAATATAGAAAGACTGCCTTACAATGAGCAACATGTTCACAATTCCACCACAAAAATAAAAGCAAAAAATGGTAGTCCTATTAATACTAAATAATTTAGTATTCTATCAGTAAAATAGTTCTGCTTATTCTCAAAAAATGAGCAAGCTGTTGGGAACATTGCAGTTCCCATGAAGTTCAGATGCACTGAAATTAATAGTTTCTCTCTCCAGGGAAAGGAGATTTATATGGTTGGGGCTAATCTGTTCCATGCTGTAATTACATTCTAACATGAGAAATGGGGCCACACACCACATAATTATACCTCAATATCCCTCTGGAAATCAAACAGGTCAATTCGCTGCCAGTTACTGCCATCCAGAGCCAGAACATTCCAGGCCTGTTTTGAAAAAAGAGACAAAATGAGCAGAAGCTCAAGGGGGAAAATCAACAATGTGCAAGTTCACAATTCAAACTAAAGATTGAAACTGACCAAAAAATTTCTCAGCTCTCCCCTCCCCCCATTAACTCCCAAAAGGTCTGCCTTATTTCTGATTCATACTTTACCCAATTAGATTATCTCATAAATAAATGGGTATAGAAATTAGCAGCTGGGGTAGGAGGTGGGGGGAGTTGGGAAAAGACAAGTTGTGATAGTATCCTAGTCAGAAACTCTTTTCTAACTGGAAGATTTAGTTTCTAATTTGTGTGGATCATTTTGTATTTTAATGAGAAAGTCTTTAAAAGTTTTCCTTATTAAAGTGGAAACAAAAGTCTTAGTATTGTTGAGTTATAAACTTAGCATATCATGTCTTACTGCATCACACTGAAACAGTCAATACTGAGATACAAGAAAGGAAATTGTGGATATACTTATAAGCACAGATTAAATGTCACACAATAAATAAAGTTATTCTGGAAATCTTTAAGGTTTTCTCAGAAGGTCAATGTTGCTTTTCTTTTTGTGGTCTCATGGTTTCTTAAATGGCTAGCCATGGGAGACAAAAGATAAAACTTTTATTTTTATTTTTTTGTTTTTAAATTTTTTTAACATTTTATTTATTTCTGAGAGAGAGGCAGCATGAGCAGGGGAGGGTCAGAGAGAGAAGGAGACACAGAATCTGAAACAGGCTCCAGGCTCTGAGCTAGCTGTCAGCACAGAGCTCGATGCAGGGCTCGAACCCACAAATCAGGAGATCGTGACCTAAGCCAAAGTCAGACGCTTCACCAACTGAGCCACCCAGATGCCCCGATAAAACTTTTAAAGATCATATGTTTATTAGATTCTTAGGCTAAGTACACTTCTGATTTTTGATATTTCTCATTTCCTTATACTACTTTCTCCAGTAAACAGGAAATATACCAAACAGACACTAGAATTAGGAATGAGAGGTTCCTTTCTAGAGTCCTTTTTTTTTTTTTTTTTAGTTCATTTATTTATTTTGACAGAGCAAGTGAGCAGGGGAGGGGCAAAGAGAGGGAGAGAGAGACTCCCAAGCAGGCCCAGTGCTGCTAGCATAGAGCCTATGCATGGCTAGATCCCATGATAGGGTGAAGGGTGGGGATGGAGAGGGGGACAGAGGATTTGAAGCAGCCTCTGCACTGACAGCAGAGAGCCAGATGCAGGGCTTGAACTCATGAACCATGATATCACGACCTGAGCCAAAGTCAGAAGCTTAACTGAATGAGCCACCCAGGTGCCCCTAGAATCTGTTTTTAAAAGAACAAATTCATTAACTAGTTAAATTACAGAGAACAGGATAACTACTGATGTACCAACTCTCCAATTAATGAAAATTGGTGTTGTGCTTTCCTTTAAGTTAAAACATATTAAAAGGGAAGAGAAACCTGCAAACGAAAACAATTAAAATTCACTTAAATCAACATTCATGAGATGAGACTCTGCAACTAAACAGTTTAGACATTGGTTGGGGTATTTTGTTGCTCAATGATGACCTCAGCTTCATATGGAGATATTAAAGAAACCCTATTCATTTGTACCAGGCATGTCTAAAGCAACCACTCAAGTATAGGGGACAAAAAAGTCATGAAGAGAAATCATCAAAATGCTGCTGATTGTTTCCAAAGTAGCTAATACACAGATTTAGTATGGATTTTATGATGCAGAATTACATTAAAGTTATCAAGACACGGTGAATTTTCTATGGCAAGTTTTGTGGTTTATTTTGAGGGGAGTAGTGTTGGATATTTGAAAACCTGTACACACCTACAAAGATAAACACCATATTTTATAATAGAACTGTGTTACATATCCAACACCTAGAACTGTATCTGATACACAGTAGTTTCTCAATCAATATTTACTAAACGAAAAAGCAAAAAGTCATTACCCAGCTTATAAAAAAAGATGACTGCAGGTGCTCATTCATTTTAAGTTAATCATTATATATCTGTGTTACAAGAGAGAGTAGAATGACCCATAAAGCAATTTTTCTATAACNAGAGTGCTGCTATGAACATTGGGGTATATGTGCTCCTATGCATCAGCATTACAGAATCCATTCTTTATATTAGTGGCAGCCAATAAGATTATAATGTTTCAGTTTTGTCAAACAATGTCAATTAACAAAACTAGATAATTAAGTGAAATAAAAAACTAACATAGAGAATGCCCTATAGTTTTTTTAATAAATTAATTTCTAGCTATTATCTTTTGATAATATGGGAAACTGAAAACAATTGATAATTGAAAGCAATATGGGAAATAACATGAGAATTAGATTCTTAAGAGTCTTCTGTATGTGGTATGTGTGTATGTGTGTGCATATAGAATGAATTAAGAAAACATAATGAAACACTATGTTGTTATAATTCTGAGGAGAGCCTAACCTTTTGATCTGCATGCATAATACTTTTTCCTTAAATATGTTTCCTCTATTTACATCACACAGATAGTCAAGAGTTCCAAAAACCTGGGGAGCTTGGGTGACTCACCTGGTTAAGTGTCCGACTCTTGACTTTAGCTCAGGTCATGATCTCATGGTTAGTGAGTTCAAGCCCTGAACTGGGCTCTATGATAGCAGCGCAGAGCCTGCTCGAGAGTCTCTCTCCTTCTCTCCCTTTGCCCTCCCGCCCGTCTCTCCCAGAATTAAAGAAAAAAAAAAAAAGTCCCAAAAATTTGATAGAGACATATAGTAGAATCTTACTGTAGAATTACATGGGTTTGGAAATGCCATGGATGAAATAACACTCTCTGAAACATAACATACAACTAACATTTGAAGTAAATTATCTGCCTACTAAAGAGGCTGATATCATCAGTATCCAGAAGGCACCCCCTATAGTCATATCAACCACTCTTACCCTGGAGACCTGAGCACAGCGACACAAGGTAACAACATCCAGAAAAGAAAATATCCTAAAAAGAGAGGGAGACAAGCTTTATTATATGATAAAGTAGTTTCTCTTGACTTTTACCTATAAATAAGTTGGCTATGTTAACACATGCACAAAAAGAGAGAAGTTCTTTTGAACAAACACAAAAGCTGGAGCAACTTACAACTTAATATTGCCCATATGAAACACTGGGCAATCTTTTACTTGAGAATGTATGTAAAAGTACCATACAAGTTCAGTTACTTACATCAAGGGATGATAAAATATTTCTGATACAATTTGTTAAAAGTAAAAAAATAATTTTTACACTTCTAGTTATCAAAAAGAGGGCTAGGGGAGAGATAACTTTATAAAGAATTTTACGGTTATGAAGGAAAAAAGATTAAATAATAGAGTAACACCTGAAAATTATTAACTATAAAATGTCAAATCAGTATTTAATTCTAATTTAGGAAATTATAAATCTCATTTAACACATTAATGTCAGGAAACACTGCCTAGAATTTACGTAGTCTTACAGTGATTAAATATTTATTTTGAAGCATTGTTACTGGAAATAACTGAATTGCTTAAAGTGTGATGACTCCCTACACAACACTATAAGCCACTTGTAAAAACAGGGTCAGGGCATCCTGGCAATAAGTGCAGGGGTCATGTCTGTTTAAAGCCCTCCTTACTCATGAGCACCCGTAAAGGTCATTTTGCTAAGTAATAAGCTAAACTCTTCTGCAAGTGGCAACAAGTGTAATATAGCATAGGCTTTAAAGGTTTAAGTAAATTAAAGTTAATTTTGCTTTAAGAATTTTATAAATTCTAAGGGCACCTGGGTGGCTCAGTCAGTTAGCAAAATTTCATGCATATCTTAATCTGATATATATGTAAATCAGTATGTCAGCTGTAACTCTGGAATCTATTTCATTTTTATTTATTAAATTTGTCTCCAGAGTACTTGAGATGGCCCGGATCAGAAGCAAATAATAATAAATACAAATAAACTACGAGGAACATGAAAAATATTTTTTAAAGTAGAAAGCCAAAACCAGAAAGGAAACAGATGTACCCTTGTAAAAGCCTCACAGTTGCTAGAAAGGAGTCTCACATTTAGCTTTAAATTTCTTGGTAGCATAAACAAAATATTCTCAACAGAAAAGAAGAAACATATACATTATACCACAAAATCAGAGCTCTTTCTAGCACTACTAAGAGAAATTTCTCAAAGGAGAGTCTACTTAGATTTGGTAGATAAAGTCCCATAGTAAATTCATTCACAGATTTCATATGGTCACATCCTGTAGCACCTTTCTAATAGTTAAAAAAACAAAATAACATACGAAAATGCAGGCTTCTGACAGTCCAGTTGATCCAAGGTTGCTTTTGGCAAGTAACAAACTCTAACTGGCATGGGCTTAAACAGTAAGGGAGGTTATTTCAGACAAAAGGAAATACAAAGACCAGGCTGCCTGCATCTCAAGGTTAATTGATTTAGGGGATCTACAATGTCATCAGCAATTTTCTGTTGATTCTGCTAGGAAAAGCATCAGCTTGGTCCGAAGAGCTCTTTTCTTTATAGTCACAGGATGGATGCCAGCAAATACTGGATCAACATGTGTCTTTGTTCATTCTGAGGGGAGAGATAGGTAGGCATTTATACTGCAATAAAGCCTCTTCTCAGATCTCATTAGCCTAAATTGGCTTAGGCCTTAACCAATCACTGTGACAAGTTTAGACTAATTAACTGGCCTGAAGTGGATGCTGGAAATTACAGTGCCCACCACAGACAGAATATAGCATACTTAAAGGAATCATGAATGTCTTCAGACACTCTTCTATAAATATCACTTCTCTTAGCTGAAGTTTTTATAAGATTAGGGTACTGCAAGGATTATATTTCTTATGAAGTCCTACAGTTGAAATATCCTTAGTTGTGGATTAATGATTGATCCCTATACTTCAAACCAGTGAACAACTACATCTGTCATCCTCTGATGGAAAATAACAGGCCTAACCATGACTTCACCCCAATAAAGCACCACCCTCCTTCTGCATTGTGTTTTATTTCCTCAAGACAAAATTATAAGTTATTTCCAGCATGTCAATAAATGGTTAATGAATTGCTCAAAATTCTATACCACAGAGCATAGCTAAGATGACTTTCGTTTGGAAAATGTTCATAGAAGGTGATACAGCCAGTTGCTTAACACAGTAAAAAAAAATCGGCCTCATTAACAGGTCTATAGAACTTTTGATTTAGAGAGATAGAACTTCCCTGGCCAACTTGGTCTAGTTAATAATTAAGCAGTTGTTACTTGTATACCTGAGGAACTCAATGATTTAGTGTGCTACATGGGATTTCCAGATATGAAGAGATTAGGTTTGCATAATTTCTGATCAGTATAATCTTGGTTAGGTAACTGTAAGTAGCTGGATAAAAGACCAGTTGTCTGATGTGTCCTCTCCAGATCTGTAACAGTAAGATCATTTCAAAAACACACGGGACACTTCTTTTTCTATGCTTTACGGCCAGGGGTATGCATCTGGTTTAATTAAGAGCAGTTTTGCACTGAGATTCAAGTTAAAAAGGAGCCAAAAAGCACAGCCCTAATTTCAGATGCTGAACATGACCTGATCCTGTGGAGGCTGTCTGCCAACTCTGACCCACTTACTAATATGGAACGTATGGTATGGTCTTTATGTGTACATTAATAACGAAATATGTATAGAGAGCTCTTATTATTTAATCTGTAACAGAATCTTGTCTAAAGAGTCAAATCTTTTGTCCATGATAGCTACAGGTAACATACATTGCTTTTAGCAGAATTCTCCACAAGATCGTGGATAATAACCAGAACATCATAATTATACCTCAAGTCCTCTCACTTAAAACAGGGGCCTAGTAAACCTACACCTGTAGTTTGATAATAAAAGAAACTAGCATACAGCTCTAATGAACAGTTCCTGCAAACTGATGGTCTCTTGTAAGGAGGAATAAGAAGTCTGTAATTTTGAAAATGTGGTGTAGTTTCTGCCAGACAGTAGACAAATATCAGAACCCTAAATTCAAAGCAGGCCTTAACACATCATGTGGCCAAAGATCTTCATCTAGTCTCTTAAAAACATTTTTTTCAAGTTTATTTATTTATTGTGTGTGTGTGAGAGAGAGAGAGAGAGAGAGAGGGAGAGAGAGACGCAGCCAGGGATGGGCGGGGGGTTGGGGGGACAGAGAACATAAAGTGGCCTCTGTAAACACAGCAGAGAGCCTGATGTGGGGTTTCAACCTTGAACTCATGAACCGTGAGATCATGACCTGGGCTGAAGGCAGATGCTTAACCCACTGAGCCACCCAGGAGCCCCTAAAATTTTTTTTTAACAAGGGGTGCCTGGGTGGCTCAGATGGTTGACTGACCGACTCTTGATATCACCTCAGGTCATGATCTCCTGGTCCGTGAATATAGAGTGCCACGTCGGGCTCTGAGCTGACAGCACGGAGCCTGCTTATGATTCTCTCTTCCTCTCTCTCAAAATAAATAATACATTTAAAACATTGAAATACAACACTTAGAAAAATACAAAGTGGTAAACAAATGGCTTCCTTATCCCTTCTCTTAGTATCTCCCCCCAAAAAACCCTATTCTTCCCTCCAAAGTAGCAGATATATCCACTTATATCTAGAAATATAATAGGTACAGTACTTAGCATGTCTTCATGTATGCGTATTTTTTACTTTTCAACTTGTTTTTGTTTCTGTCATTTAATAATTTGACATCTTGGGGCACCTAGGTGGCTCAGTTGTTTGAGCATCTGACTCTTGATTTTGGCTCAGGTCATGGTTTGGTTCATGGGTTCAAACCCCAGGTTGGGGTCTGATAGTGTGGAGCTTCCTTTGGATTCTCTAACTGCCCCTTACCCACTTGCACTCACGCGCGTGCTCTCTCTCAAGACAAATAAACTTAAAATATGATCAATGACATCTTTTTAGGTCAGTTCATGTAGTTCTACCTCATTCTTTTATTATTTTTAAATTTTAATGTTTGTTTACTTTTGAGAGAGAGACAGAGTGTAAATGGGGGACAGGCAGAGAGAGAGAGGGAGACACAGGATCTGAAGCAGGCTATAGTCTCCAGGCTCTGAGCTGTCAGCACAGAGCCTGACTTGGGGCTTGAACTCATAAGTGGTAAGATCATGACCTAACCCCAAGTCGGAAGCTTAACCGACTGAGCCACCCAGGAGCCCCGTTAACCTCATTCTTTTAAAAGGCAGCTAAGTACAATAAATAGCCCAATGACTGACTGAATGTACCATAATTTATTTAAGCATTTTTATTTATATATATTAAAACTGCATCTAACTTTTCATAATTTCAAATAACGTGGTCATGAACATTCTGTAATCCATTTTTACTCATATGTTTGCTTCTACAGGTTATAATATGTGTACTTCTTATTTTTTAGTTTTTTTAAATGTTTATTTAGTTTTGAGAGAGAGAGAGAAACAGAGTGTGAGCAGGGGAGGGGCAGAAAGAGAGGGAGACATAGAATCCGAAGCAGGCTGTAGGCTCTGAGCTGTCAGAACAGAGCCTGATGCAGGGCTCGAACTCACAAACTGTGAGATCATGACCTGAGGTGAAGTAGGCCGCTTAACTGACTGAGCCACCCAGGTGCCCCATGTGTACCTCTTATTTTAAAGTACACTATCAAATTACTCTCCAAAAAAGTTGTACCTACAAATATGCCCATTATATGACTGGAATTATCCAGTTATACCCTCTCCAGGACCACTCTGTGCTTTTTAAATAAGAATTATATTAAGAGGTGCTCTTCAAGAAGGTTTGGGATCTTTGTTATAAGACCCTGAAGCCAAAGGAAGTTAGAAATAAATCCTTTTTACAGAACCATACTATAGGTAACCGTATCCCCAAATCTGCTTTCAGTATTGATTTTAACAATCGGCCCCATGTTCCCTTCCAGGGATTTAGTATTAAGGATTTGGGCTTTATTTTTTTCCTTTCTTTTTTTGCACCATAATGAGTTTTATTTATAATTAGATCCTATCTTCTTCCACATGATGTCTCAATGTCATTTTGCCTCCCAGTATTCTTTATCAAGAATGAGGAAGGTGAGGTCTACTTTGTTTAAACCTGAGCAGCCTTGGGGCGCCTGGGTGGCTCAGTCAGTTGAGCATCAGACTTTGGCTCAGGTCATGATGTTACAGTTTGTGAGTTTGAGCCCCGTATCAGGCTCTGTGCTGACAGCTCAGAGCCTGGAGCCTGCTTCAGATTCTGTGTCTCCCTCTCTCTGCTCCTCCTCCACTCATGCTCTGTCTCTCAAAAACAGGGTAGCCTAAAGCCAGGGCAGTTTCTCTCTCTTTTTTTAAATATTTATTTATTTTTGAGAGACAGAGCATGAGCGGGAGGAGGGGCAGAGAGGGAGACACNACAACAGCAGACCCTTCATTCCATCTCAGTTTTCCTATCTTTGATCTTAACCATTCTGGCTATCAGGGCAGCTGGCTGGCCCACTCTGTATAGCATGCAACTCTTGATCTCAGGGTTGTGAGTTCCAGCCCCACACTAGGGGTGGAGCCTACTTAAAAAAAAAAAAAAAGAGAGCAAGAAAGTGATTTGTATACATTATGAAATGCTCACCACAGTAAGTGTTGTTATCATGTGTTACTTAATCATTCTGGCTATGGACTTGGGTATTTTAGAAGGAATTATTTAAAGGGTTATAGTGTGGAGAAAAGGACCACTGTCAACATGATCTTAGGTACTTAGCCTGAAGATGACGAAAAGCAGGAAGGCGCTAAATATATGTAGTTTATTATTCTGGCTTATTATAGACATAACAATTTAATTTCCCCTTGATTTATGCTACAGATAAATATTTATAACTCTACTGATTTTTTTCAAGTTATTTATTTTGAGAGGGGGGAGAGAGTGAGGGCAAGAGAGGGGCAGAGAGAAGGAAAGAGAATCCCAAGCAGGCTCTGCATTGTCAATGTGGAGTCAGACACAGAGCTCGAACCCTGAACCCATCATCAACCATGAGCTCATGACCTGAGCTGAAATCAAGAGCTAGATGCCCAAGTGACTGAGCCACCCAGGTTCCCTGGCATTTTCTGAATTTAAGTTAATGTTATGATATTTGGAAGAATAAATGTTCATTGTGAGCTCACCCAGCAATAAAAAAAACACTGCTCTCGTTAAAACCCTGGCAGCCTATCCCATCAATCCTTATGTTGGGTTTCTAAAGATAATTATCATCACTGTCAAGTATGTAGGATAAATAGAAGTCAAGGTTTACAAAATAATAGCAGATATTTGGACAGACTGCATATGGAGTGGAAGAAGGGATTTAAGCACTGATACATATCATATTCATCTTACTAAGGAGCCAAATCAGGACTTTAAGGACCAAGCTCTTATATTTGTCTTCTCTCTTTCTTTCTTTTAAATGTATTGTCATTTATGTCAAAATCCAGGTGAAAAGCTAACTCGTTTGGGATCTTGATATTCAGAACCCCAGTCAGTACATTTTAACAATGGAATTAGGATTGTTGAGACACATGCTTCAGAGTCTTCTAAGTCTGAATTTGGCCTCCAGCCATGTCTGTCTACAGTGCTTTCTTTTGTGGAGAAAAGGTTACTAAAGTCTAACTAGGATCATTAGCTGTAAAGCTTCTCACCTGTGTCCCCCTAGGTGTAATAATATATTTATACAAACTGCTCAGAGATTAGTGATGTGTTTGTAGAAACAGGATCCTTAGATTATGAAACTCCACATAAAGGTACTATATAGTAGATGACAGGACAAAGCAGGGGCATTTTAGCAATTCAAGAATGTTTGTTGCATTAAACTTATTGTTTTAGGAACTGAGCCACAGAAGTTGGGGGTATCTATATTTATTTGGGAGTGGTTAGTAATCTGTATTGAAGAAGACGGGAAATTTATTCTATAAAGAACAGCCATCATGGCAGTTCCCTCAATGCAACAAGAAAGGTATCCACCCTTTCTCTCTATGGACAGATGTACGAAATGTGGTATATACAAACAGTGGAATATTATGCAACAGGGGAAAGGAGAATGAGGAGTTATTGTTTAAGGAGTATAGAGTTTCTGGGGGCACCTGGGTGGCTCAGTTGGTTAAGTGTCCGACTTCGGGTCAGGTCATGATCACACAGTTTATGAGTTCAAGCCCCATGTTGAGCTCTGTGCTGACAGCTCAGAGCCTGGAGGCTGCTTCATATTCTGTCTCTGTCTCTCTTAGCCCCTCCCCTGCTCCACACTGTCTCTGTTTCTCTCTCAAATATAAATAAAACGTTAAAAATTTTTTTAACAAAATAATGATTAAAATGGTAAATTTTATGTATATTTTACCCAAGTAAAACAGAGTTTTAAACAAAATATAAAATGCGAATTACTTTTTGTCTGATGTAATTAACTCAGTTTATTCCAAGTTATGTGACAGATAGCCTCTAATCACTAAACAACAAAATTTTGTTTTCTTAACAAATTAGTGCTTCTTGACCTCCATTTTGTAACATGCTAGTATCTCCATTTATCTCAAGGAATTTATATATTTTTTAAAGTAGGCTTTATGCCCAACATGGGGCTTGAACTCACAATTCCCAGATCATGAGTCCCATGCTCGACTGACTGAGCCTGCCAGGTGCCCTCCCCTGCTTGCATGCTCTCTCACTCTCAACGTAAATAAATAAACTTAAAAAAAATTTTTTTTACGTGCACAATTCAGTGGTTTTTAGTATGTCCACAGTGTTGTGCAGCATGATCACTAATTTCAGAACACTTCATCATTCCCAAAAGAAATCCTATGCCCATTAGCAGTCACTCCCCATCAGCCCTCACCACAGCCCCTGGCAACTTCTATCTCCATGGTCCTATCTTGGATATTTCATATAAGTGGAATTATATAGTATGAGGCCTTTATGTCTGTCTTCCATGGAGAAAAAACTCCAATTAAAAAAATGTAAACCAAAAGAGGTTGCAGCCAATTACCAAAGAATTAATTTCCCTGAATCTTAGTGAGTTTGTAACTACTATAGTACAAAATAATGCCATTATTTAAAAAATTGAAGTATGTCTTAGTGTACTCGGTTCATAATAACAATAAAGAATATAATCCATTAGGGGCACCTGGGTGGATCAGTTGGTTAAGTGGCCAACTTCAGCTCAAGTCAGGATCTCACAGTTTGTGAGTTCAAGCCCTTGTCAGGCTCTATGCTGACAGCGTAGAGCCTGGAGCCTGCTTCTGATTCTGTGTCTCCTTCTTTGTCTGCCCCTCTCCTGCTCACTCTCTGTCTCTCAAAACTGAAGAAGAAGAAGAAGAAGAAAGAAGAAAGAAGAAAGAAGAAAGAAGAAAGAAGAAGAAGAAGAAGAAGAAGAAGAAGAAGAAGAAGAAGAAAACAATTAAAAATAAAATTAAAAAATTTCTCTTTAAGATGGTGCCATTAAATTTTTGCTAAAATCTGAGGGATACTCAAGATATCCAGGATGCATCTCCAATAGTTCTGGGTAGCCTAGGGTACACTGCTATTATTTCAGCTATACAGCATGTATGAATGCATTGCCTCCATGGAAAAATCTATTCCAAGTTCAATTCAGTTATTTTTTCTTAGTATCTCTATTGTATAAAGTATTACACAAAGATTTAGAAGAAGACAGTCCCTGCTTGCAAGGTACTTGCAATGTAGTGAAGGAGTCAGATGTGCAAATCCTTTGAAATGCCAGGAATACTCTTCTTTACCAGCAACAGGGCAAGATTTTCTACCATGAGCATGGGCTGGGCTGGTTATGGGCTACACTGTGGTAGCAGCTAAGAGCAAGAAGCAAATGTCCTGGTATAACTTGTTATCTTCTAACATTTGCAAAAGAGAATGTACCTTTCTTTCCAAATCATGATATTCTTTATAAGTGAACAAAGAATGGGATGACTAAGTACTGAAATAATGGGCACTGAAAACAACTCTCCTAGTTTTTTTCCCTAGGTCAGATGCATGTAAACTGGGAGCTTTGTGTTTTATGTTGTGGGTGATCTCAAATATAATTTCTTTTTTTTAATTTTTTAAAAAATGTTTTATTTATTTCTGAGAGAGAGAGAGAGAGAGAGAGACAACGAGAGCAGGGGAGGGACAGACGGAGAGGGAGACACATAATCTGAAGCAGGCTCCAGGCTCTGAGCTAGCTGTCAGCACAGAACCCGATCTGGGGCTCGAACCCCCAAACCGTGAGGTCATGACCTGAGCCGAAGTTGGACGCTTAACCGACTGAGCCACTCAGGTGCCCCCCAAATATAATTCTAAAGAATTAAAAATAAGGAGGGTAAAATTATAACTGTAATAGAGGAAAGAGTTTCAAATCACTTTTAACTTTTTATCTTTAAAAATCAAGGGCTATAACTCTTCTTTACAGTACCTCAATATATGTAATATTTTGTTGCAAATACAAGTTACTCCATGGTCATATTTGATATTAGGAATGGGAAGTGGGGACAAGAGATGGATTAGAATCACTTCAAACAAATCAGCACTGGGGTACCTGGGTGGCTCAGTTGGTTAAGCATCTGACTTTGGCTCAGGTCACGATCTCACAGTTGGTGGGTTCCAGCTCCGCATCAGACTCTGCGCTGACAACTCAGAGCCTGCAGCCTGCTTCAGAGTCTGTGTCTCCCTCACTCTCTGCCCCTCCCCCACTCATGCCCTATCTCTCTCTCTGTGTATCTCTCTCAAAAATAAACATTTTAAAAAGATCAAAACTACAATAAAATAAAATGTATCATCTCTTTCACATTCTATCTAAGAAGAGGGCAAAAGAAAACAAGTAAATAAAATCAGATAGAAGTTCAAATCAGAGAGGAAAGAATTGTAATTAAACATTTAAATTTTTGATTCATATCTAGAAAATACAGAGTTAATACTGTTTAACAAATCAATAAATTTACAAATTCAGATAATCTAGATCCTATACATACATGAAAATTCTCAACAAGTCTAAAAATTTTTTAACAGACAAATATGATACACACACACACACACACACACACACAACCAAACTAAAATCAGCAGACTTACCGTAATAGGAGTTCTTTGGGAAGTTTTTTATTGATTACAGCCTCATCACTATTTGAGAACATCTGCAAAAACAAAATCATTTAGTGTTACTTAACATTTTATTACGTTCAACTCAAAGTTTAGAGGCAATCCTCTAAAGAGAGAAGTGAATAAGTATAGTGGGTATTATAAGCAAAGTCATATTTTCAGAGCCTCTTTAGCCTGGAAAACATCTGAGACATTTAACTTTTCCCCTGGCTTTAGAAAAAATTAACTAATAGCAATCAGAGGGATGACATTACATGGTAGTATTGTTTTAAGTGTTTTTCATGTATTAATGTACTGAATCTTCACATTATCCATAATCTTCATTTTCTATGTAAGGAAACTGAATTGCAAAAGGTTTGCTTGCTTAAAATCACATCACTGCACAGTGACCATTTAAAAGTGTCATTAAGAAGGGCGCCTGGGTAGCTCAGTTGGTTGGGCATCTGACTTCAGCTCAGGTCATTATCTCTCAGTCTGTGAGTTCGAACCCCATGTCAGGCTCTGTGCTGACAGCTCAGAGCCTGGAGCCTGCTTCGGATTCTGTTTCCCTCTCTCTCTGCCCCTCCCCCGTTCAGACTCTGTCTCTCTCAAAAATAAATAAGACAAGGTGATTCTCTAAATCTAAGTCACATTTACTTGTTTAAGCAAATGGCCAGAAACTGGGATAGGGAATATTCTCTTCTGAGTTTTATGGAACATGCAGAGAACCAGTAAGGCTTCACAACCATATGCAATATTGATGCACAAACTGATCATTTAACAAATTAATCAAATAACCCAAATGGATACTTTTTTTTATGTTTTATTTACTTTTGAGAGAGAGAAAGAGAGAGCAGAGGAGAGGCAGAGAGAGGGAGACAGAAGAGCCAGAGCACTGAGCCTGATGTAGAGCTCAAACTCACGAACCATGAGATCATGACCTGAACCGAAGTCAGATGCTCAACCAACTGAGCCATCCAGGCGCCTTCCACAACGGGCACTTTTAAACAGAGCTACCACTTCTTCTACAAAGGAGATCAAGACTGTAAGCTTATCCAGTAAGCCACATAAAAAAACAAATACCGATACTCAATAAAAAGCAGAGTAAAAACAGCAAACACACATCACTGAAGCTGAAAGAAATATGTACAGTCCCTGCTGTTAAGTATTACATAGATGCCTCTTGTCTTGAGGCAATGAACATTTACTGAACACTCTGTCAAATCAGGCACTTTTCAGGGCAATGAGATACAAAGAAAAGGAGATGTTATCTCTATTACTCAGGAGCTCTTGCTCTACAGTGAACACAGAAGTAAGTAAATACTTTATTATTAGAGATAAATGACAAGAGGTATGCAAGAGCAAGGGAAGAAATAACTAATTCTGCCCATAGCTGACATCTAAACTGACTCTTAAAGGAAGGCCAGAAATTAATTAACTAGGAAAAAAGGGGGAGATAAGATGTATGAAAGCATGAAGTCATACATGAAGGCCTTAGCATTTCATGATTCAAAGTAGAAAAAGTAATGGAAGGGAAATAAAGAGTAGGGTAAAGTAGTGGACAGAAGCTCAGACATTCAGAGAAATTACAGTAAGTATTTTCTGGTAACTCTAACAACCTATCTTCCAGTTAAATGGAAAGCTCTGTGAGGGCAAGGACCATGGCTTTCATGTTTGCTCATGCTATTTCCCGGACTGAGCACAGAGCCTGATACATGGTAGGAACTTAATAAATCTAATGAATGAACTGTTACGTGGATAGTGGAGTTTGGTGATGAAGGAAACTTGTACATCAAGTTAGAAATCTGAAACAATCTGGCAGAGAAGAAAAACTTTAGGAAATTAAACTTTGGATTGGTGGCAAGGACCTAAACTAACAGTATACTGAAATTATAGTTCAAGTAAAAGATGATGAAGGTCTCTGTGAGATTACAAGGCTGGTGGAAATTTAAAAAAAAGAAACTGGAAAAAAGGAGTTTTGAAGAAGCAAAAGGACTTGGTGGTGGAAAGTTGGACTATCTATCAAGTTTCAGTGTAACAGACAATGTTATAATAAAAGTAATGCTATTAACTGACAATAACATGTTTTAGGAAATTATCTGACATCAAACAATAATCTACTTCCCCATAATTTCTACCCATTAATGGCAGCTATTAAAAATTCATACCCTCCTCCTAGAATGCAATGTTTGAAAATGAAGCCATCATATTTCCTCCTAAACAACTTTAAGTTCTTCTCATATGGCTTCTAAAATGCTATGTCATTATGATCAGTCCTCTCTGGGTACTCTTAGAGAAAAGAATGCATGAAGGAGTTATAATGCATTTATTTTTTTATTTTTTTAAATTTTTTTTAATGTTTTATTTATTTCTAGGAGAGAGAGAGACAGCACGAGCAGGGGAGGGTCAGAGAGAGAGGGAGACACAGAATCTGAGGCAGGCTCCAAGCTCTGAGCTGGCAGTCAGCACAGAGCCCGACACAGGGGTCAAACCCACGAACCATGAGATCATGACCTAAGCGAAAGTCGGACGCTTAACCGACTAAGCCACCCAGGCGCCCCTATAATGCATTTAAAAAGTGGAATGAATAATCAAGGGTTGATGACATAAATAAAAATGTCTTGCAAAGAAAACTAAAATATAAGAAACGGAGACCTGGAAGCCTTTTCAGAGTTAGCACACAAAATAGATCTTAAACTTGAGATCTCTGGAAAAAAAAGTTTTTAAGTACAAAATAGACTCACTAAACACCCAATCTACTAGACTTTGCCCAACTCAAATCCACAAGAAGATAATTATTTATATATTAAAAGTGCTAAACTTCTTTTTAATTTCTGAGAGAGAGAGAGAGAGAGAGAGAGAGTGAGTGAGTAGGGGAGGGTCAGAGAGAAAGGGAGATACAGAATCTGAAGCAGGCTCCAGGATCCGAGCTGTCAGCACAGAGCCGGACATATGGGGCTCGAACCCACGAACCGTGAGATCATGACCTGAGCTGAAGTCGAATGCTTAACCGACTGAGCCACCCGGGAGCCCCCAAAATGCTAACCTCTTTATACTGTATACTCAAAGTGTTTATTAAATGATACATATCTCACCTAGTAAGGCACTTTGCTCTCTTGAATATACACAATAATTAAATTTATTTTTAAAAACCCCATAAACCTGCCATATGTTGTTCACAGGATTTCTAGAACTCTAGATATAAAAAGGAACAAAAATCACACCCAGAAACTAATTTCTTTCCTGAAGTAACTGAATGGTGTGGTCTCTGTGGGAGCATGAAAGTAAGCAAGGGGAGAAAAGAACAGACAGGGTCCTGGGAGGATTTGGGAAACCAGGTTATAGGAAATCTGTCCAGATTTCCATATCTCTCCTTTTCCTTCTGTACATATATATTCTACCCCAAGCTTACAAGAAAGGATAAGATCAGTGGTTCAAATCTGTGATCATCTGACCAGTAGCATCAGCATCAACTAGGACTTTGTTAGAAAGGCAAATTCTTACACTGTACCCCAGACCTAAAATATCAGAAATGGGATGAGGAGGAGGTGGAGAGAAACAAGGGCGAGCTGTATTTTTTATTATAATTTTTTTAAGTTTGTTTATTTTTAGACAGACAGACAGACAGAGAGAGAGAGAAAGAGGGAGGATCCCAAGCAGGCTCCAGGCTCTGAGCTGTCAACACAAACTCACAAACCATGAGATCATGACCTGAGCATAAACCAAGAGTTCTAGAGGTTTAACTGACTGAGCCAGTCAGGCACCCCAGGGCAATTCATATTTTAAAAGCCCTTCAGGTGACACCAATGCTCTCTAAAGTATGAGAACCAATGGACCAGATGAAGCAGCTTACTGATCTCAGGATTTAAAAACTCATAATTCTATAAGATCTATATAACATAATCAGAATATTTTAATATTTGCAGTGACACAGCAGGAGCTTAGAAAACAATCCAAGAGGTAGACACGATAATTTTAGATGTTTTCTAGGAAACCCAAATGTCTTTTCCTCCAGTTCATGGCATTGCTGGTAAAATGTTTCACAGAAGTGACAGAATCTATGTTTTAGATATTTTACTATTAGCTGAATCTAACTTTTAGGTTTCTCATGTAAAATATAAAGGTTTTCAAAACAAATTAGATCCAGGGTATAAGGAATTACAACAAATTTATGTAGATATAATTGTTGTAGGGGAAGTGACTGTACAAGTATTTGACACTCCTGGGTAACCTGGTTTTAACATGGGAATAGATCATTATGCATTTTTAACATGGGAATAGATCATTATGGATTTTTCTAAGCTATCCACAATTATAAGGATGTGGTCATGGGGAAAATATGAAAACAACTAGATTGTTCTCCATTAATTGTCTTAAGGCAGGACATCATCCCCTGAACAGACACTGCAAAAGCATTTATCTAGATATAGGACATTCTTAAATATTCAGGTTTAAAAAAATCTAAGTGGCGTGGTTTGTCATACACTGTCATTTATTGTTGCTTTGTATAAAACTATAATTATTTTTCTATAAATTATATAGCTGAGAAATACAATGGCAGATAGGTTTAGCAAAGGAAATAGTAAAGAAACTACTTGCTTAACAGTGACCCCTGCTGATTATATCAGGGTATGGTTACTAACTCCAAAAAAGAAAATCTTTTTAGATTTCTAAAGATCTGACTCAGCTTTATAGAAGAAATACAAAATTTAATGACTATTTTGGTAAAGAATATTAGTTATCCATTCTTCTCTTATAGAGTAACGGAATTCCCAATTTTTAGCTAGTATATGGCTATATGGAAAGAAGATTTTAGCTAGATAAAGCCAGGCTACTAAATTCTGGCCAATAGGTAGAAGAAAAAAGTGAGGTGTGCAATTTCAAAAGTGTCCTTAAAAGAGAGAAGGTATGCCCCTTCTCACTCTTTCCTTAATTCTCCTGCTTGGAATCTGGTTATGATGACTGAACTCCATCTTGTATCACGAAGTTGAAGGCCACAGTTTAAAGGACAAGCAGAAAACAAGAAAAAGCCTGTAAATGACTGCAGAGACACCATGCCTCTGGACTTCATATGACAGAAAAATAAACTTCTATCATATTTAGGCCACTTTTAATTTGGGTCTCTGATACATACAGCTAAACTTACTTATTTTAGATTTTAATTTTTTAAATTACATTTATTTTTGAGAGACAGAGAGACAGAGTATGAGCGGGGGAGGGGCAGAGAGAGGAGGAGACCTAGAATCCAAAGCAGGCTCCAGGCTCTGAGCTATCAGTACAGAATCAGATGCAGGGCTTGAATTCACCAAGAGATCATGACCTGAGCCTAAGCTGGACGTTTAACTGACTGAGCCACCCAGGCACCCCTACTTATTTTAGATTTTTTTTTTTTTTTTAATTTTTAATGTTTTATTTATTTCTAGGAGAGAGAGAGACAGCGTGAGCAGGGGAGGGTCAGAGAGAGAGGGAGTCATGGACTCTGAAACAGGCTCCAGGCTCTGAGCTGGCAGTCAGCACAGAGCCCGACGCGGGGCTCGAACCCACAAACTGCGAGATCATGACCTAAGCGAAAGTCGGACGCTTAACCGACTAAGCCACCCAGGCGCCCCTATTTTAGATTTTTAAAAGACGTCTTTTGGGGTGCCTGGGTGGTTCAGTTAGAGTGTCCAGCTCTCGATCTCAGCCCAGGTTTTGATCTCAGGGTTATGAGTTCAAGCCCCATGATGGGCTCTGTGCTGCACATGAAGCCTACTAAATACAAACAAATGGCATCTCTTTGTTCTGCAAAATGAAGAGTCCTGGAGACTGAGGACACAAACACTGTGAGGGTACTGTACACTTAAAAATGATTAAGATGGCAAATTTTAAGCTATATGTATTTTTCCAATTAAAAAAATTAAGGTTTTTTTTAAATCTAAAATTTTAACATTTCTGAATTTAGTTAGGACAGTTAAAAATGATTTCAATTTTTTAAATTAATGTTTACTTATTTTTGAGAGACAGAGCATGAGCAGGGGAAGGGCAGAGAGAGAAAGAGACACAGAATCTGAAGCAGACTCCTGGCTCTGAACTGTCAGCACAAAGCCCAATGGGGGCTCGAACCCACGAGCCATGAGATCATGACCTGAGCTGAAGTTGTACGCTCAACTGACTGAGACACCCAAGCACCACTAATTTTTAATTTACTATTAAATCTAAAGCATCTTTTGTGCTTTATAAAATAATGATACATTTTATAATTCAAAGCAAGTTTTAACTATATATAGTAATGTATAAGCAATGGAGGAAAATAGAAATAAAAGAGAACTTAAGGACCATGTGCTTCTCCTCAAGCAGACTCTGTGCTACTGTCTATACTATTTTCTCTAAAGCACCTGTGCAACCAAATTTGCCCATTCTATCAGCAGAAATGGACTGACGTCCACTGGACATGCATAAGCCATGAAGCCTTTCCCAATCTCCTTAACAGAATGTAACTGTTTCTTTCCCTATGAAACCACAAAGCACTCCAAAGTTCAGAATACCAGTTCTGAGCTAGTGTAGAACTCCTTATATCAGACTATAAGATCTAAGAGGAAAGAGGCCTTTCCTCTATACAGGGGCCACTGTATAAGTCAGCAACCAACACACAGTGCCTAGAAATAGGTGAGCCAGTGGATGCTATTTATACTGTAGAGATCCAGTAATACTCCCGACTATAAATTCCCGGCAGGTTTCCATGACTCTATCACTTTGTATCTCTACAGTAGAGTGCCTTGCCCCAAATTTTTAAAATAAAAATAATAAATTGAATGTGACCCTAAATTTGGTGATTAAGACACATATAACATCAGCACAGTAACAGACTGATAATTATTAAAAAAAAAAAAAAGACTTAAGAACTGAAATATCTGGGGGAAAAATATCTGAAGAAACAAAATGTTTGGAGACTCCACTTATGGCCCATTTATTTCAAGGAATATGAGCTACATTAAATTTCTTGTTAAGGGGCACCTGGGTGGCTCAGTCAGTTGGGTGTCCGACTTCGGCTCAGGTCATGATCTCATGGTTCAGGGGTTTGAGCCCCGTGTCGGGCTCTGTGCTGACAGCTAGCTCAGAGCCTGGAGTCTGTTTCGGATTCTGTGTCTCCCTCTCTCTCGGACTCTCCCTTGCTCACACTGTCTCTCTCTCTCTCTCTCAGAAATAAATTTTTAAAAAATTTCTTGTTAAAAAAAAGTTGTTAATTACTAAGTTTTTATCATCATGCAATTTATATGCATATAGTATTTAACAGCTTTAAATAATTCATATCATAAAATTCACTGGTTTTAAGTGTACATTCAATAATTTTTAGTAAATCTGTAAAGCTGTGTAATCATCACCACATTTTCCATGGATTACCATCATCCCCCAAAATATCCCTCATGCTTGTCTGCAATCCACCCAACTGCTGATATCCAACCTCAAGCAACCACTAATTGGCTGTCTCTATAGATTTTCCTTTTCTGGGCATTCAAAAACAATGGAAACATAAAACATGTCATCTTTTGCATCTGGCTTCTTTTATTCTGCATATTTCTGAAGCTAATCCATGTTGCAGCATGCACCAATAGTTCATTCCTTCTATCCTGTTGAATACTACTTCAGTTTGTGAATTCCATATTTTGTTTATCCATTCTCAATTCACAAACACTGAGATTGTTAAAATTTTTTTTTTTTTTTTTTTATTTCTAGGAGAGAGAGAGACAGCATGAGCAGGGAAGGGTCAGAGAGAGAGGGAGTCACAGACTGAAACAGCCTCCAGGCTCTGAGCTGGCAGTCAGCACAGAGCCCGACGCGGGGCTCGAACCCACAAACCGCGAGATCATGACCTAAGCGAAAGTCGGACGCTTAACCGACTAAGCCACCCAGGCGCCCCTGTTACAATTTTTTTTTAAAAAAGTTTATTTTGAGAGAGAGTGCAAGTGGGGAAGGGACAGAGGAGTGGGGGGGAGGGAGGGAGGGGGAGGGAGACGGAGAGGGAGAGAGAGAGAGAGAGAGAAAGAGGGAGAGAGGGAGAGAATGAATCCTAAGCAGGCTCTGCACTAGCAGTACAGAGCTCCATGTGGAGTTCGAACTCACAAACCAGGAGATCATGACCCAAGCTGAAGTGGGACACTTAACCAACTGANCCAACTAACTGTGAGATCATGACCTGAGCCGAAGTCAGACACTTAACCGACTGAGCCACCCAGGCGGCCCTCATGAATGTTCCTATGATTATTCTAAGTCTTTGGGTTTAAATATGTTTTAATTTCTTATATATGGGATCTAAGATGGAGAACTGCTGGGCTGTAGTGTATGTTGTTTATTAAAAATTTTTTTTAACTTTATTTATTTTTGAGAGACAGAGCATGGGTGGGGGAGAAGCAGAAAGAGGAGACACAGAATCTGAAACAGGCTCCAGGCTGAGCTGTCAGCACAGAGCCCCATGCAGGGCTCGAACCCACGAACTGTGAGATCATGACCTGAGCCAAAGTCAGATGCTTAACCAACTGAGTCACCCAGTGCCCCAAGTTTATTTTAAACTTTTAAATTTTTTTAGATTTTTTTTTTTTTTTTGAGAGAGAGCATGTAAGTAGGGGAGAGCTGGAGGGGAAGAAAGGGAAAGAGAGGGAGTAAGAGGGGAAGAGAGAGAGAAAGAGAGAATGAGAATCCCAAGTAGGCTCTATGCTCAATGTGGAACCTGATGCAGGGCTTGATCCCAGGACCCTGGGATCATATCCTGAGTCAAAATCAAGAGCTGAATGGTCAACTGACTAAGCCGTTAAGGGGCCCCTTAAGATTTTTTCCCCCTCCCTCACTCACACTCTTTCTCAAAATTAAACTAAAAAAATTTTTTAAAGTAGTCTCTACACCCAACATGGGGCTCAAACTCACAACCCCGAGATCAACAGTCACATGCTCACCAACTGAGCCAGCCAAGTGCCTCGGTTTATTTTAAACTTTTAAAGAAATGGTGATGGGCACTGAGGGGGCACTTGCTGGGATGAGCTCAGTTCTCCAAGAGCTACAGTCAGCATCTCAGTATCAAGCTGCTACCTTGAACTGTGTCTGCGAGCCTCTGTACTTTATCTTGATTTATTTTGTGCATCCATTAGCAAGATGTAGCCTAAGAATCAGAAAAGCTGAAGAGATGTTATTTTTTGGGGGGGTCTAGAACACTCAACAAATTTCCCATATAGATTAATGATAACTGCTTCTTTACTTTGCACCATTTCAGTGTACAAAAGATTTCACAGGAACGCTCTACTTTCAGATGGCAGAGGAAAACTGTATACGACTAACCAAACTGACTAACCAAAGGTGATAATTATTATCTGCTATGTTTTATTCTAGAAGTTGTATAGTTTTAGTTTTTACATTCAAATGTATGATCCACTTTGAGTTATTTCTGGTATATGGTTGGAGGTGCAGTTGTATATCTTTTATCATGCAGATATCCAATTGTTTCAACACTATTTGTTTAAAACACTATTCTTCTCCCACTAAATTGCCTTTATTGAAAATCAACTAGGGGGGCACCTGGGTGGCTCAGTCGGTTGGGCGGCCGACTTCGGCTCAGGTCGTGATCTCACAGTTCGTGGGTTTGAGCCCCGCTTTGGGCTGTGTTGACTGCCAGCTCAGAGCCTGGAGCCTGTTTCCGATTCTGTGTCTCCCTCTCTCTCTGACCCTCCCGTGCTCACGCTGTATCTCCCTCTCTCTCTCTCAGAAATAAAGAAAATGTTTAAAAAGAAAAAAAGAAAAAGAAAATCAACTGGGGCGCCTGGGTGGCTCAGTTGGTTGGGCAGCTGACTTCGGCTCAGGTCATGATCTCACGGTTTGGGTTCAAGCCCTGCATCGGGCTCTGTGCTGACAGCTACCTCAGAGCCTGGAGCCTGCTTCAGATTCTGTGCCTCCCTCTCTGACCCTTCCTCTCTCTCTGACCCTTCCCTTCTCATGCTGTCTCTAAGAAATAAATAAAACGTTAAAAAAAAAATCAACTGACCACAAATGTAAACACTTATTTTTAGATTCTCAATACAGTTACATTAAGATTCTCAATACTGTTACATTAATCTATAGGTCTATCTTTATGCCAATAACTCACTGCCTTGAATACCATAGCTTTATATTATTTTGAAATCAGAAACTATAACTCCTCTTATTGCGTTCTTCATTTTGCATTTCCATAAAAATTTTAGAACCTGCTTGCCAATTTCTGCAAAAAAGCCTGCTGGGATTTTGATAGAGACTACACTGATTCTATGGATCAATTTGGAGAAAACTGCCATCTTAAATATACTGAGTCTTCTAAACCATGAACTTGGAAAGTCTGGTTGGTTTCTTATGCTTTTGTTTTCAGGTCTTCTTTAATTTTTCTTGGCAATATTTTATAATTTTCAATGTTAGGGCACCTGGCTGGCTCAGTTGGTAGAGCATGGAATCTTGATGTCAGGGTCAGGAGTTCAAGCCCCACTCTGGGCTTGAAGTCTACTTAATTTTCAGTGTATTAAGTCATTTATTATATTTATTGCCAAGTATTGTATGCTTCTTGACGCTACTGTGAATCAAACTGTACTCTTAATTTCATTCTAAGATTGTTTAAGGCTAGTATGTAGTATATCTTCTATTCATGTAAGTTCAACCTATCTGAGGCTTTGAATCTAAAGTGTGCCTCTTCTACACAGCATAAAGTTGAATCTTGTGTTTGTTTTTTTAAAATCCAGTCTGACAATCTATGCCTTTTAAGTATGTAACTCATTCACATTTAATGTAATTATCTGGTTTAGTTTGGTATGTCTCTCATTTTGCTATTTGTTTTCTATATGTCTGTGTCTTTTGTTCTTCTGTTCCTCTTTTATGATTTTCTTTTAAGCAGGTATTTTCTAGAGTATCATTGTTATTTTTTTGTTATTGAAAAAAAGTATCTTATCACAATTTTAGATTGTTACTAATTTAATTCTGGTAAAATATAGAAACTTTGCTCCAACAGAAATCCATTTCTCCCTCCTGCTTTTCGCTATTATCACGTTACATATTTATCTTAAAATCCCAATAAAACAGTTTTATAATTATTGTGTTACACAACTGTCTTTAATTCCATTGAATATAAGAGAAAAACTATTTATAGCCTTCTATATTTATTCCTGTAATTAACTTTTACAGTACTTTTCCTTCAAGTTACCATCTGGAATCATATCCTTTCAGCTTGAAGGACTTCCTTTAGTATTTCATGTAAAGCAGTATTTCATGTCTGTTAACAACAAATTCTCTGTGTTCGCTATTCTGGGAATGTCTTTATTTTGTCTGTATTTTTCAATAATAGCTCTGCTGGATAAGGAATTCACTTAAATTATTTCTGAAAGAAAATTCACATAGAATACACAATTCAATGGCATTGAGTGTTTACAATGTTGTGCAACTACCACATCTCTCTAATTTCAAAGTTTTCATTCCTCGAGGACACCCAGTTCTCATTAAGTAATCACTCCCAAGACTTACCACCCCATATTCTCCCACTCCCAGGGCCTAACCAACCACTACTC
Source organism: Crocuta crocuta (assembly GCF_008692635.1). Classification (NCBI taxonomy): domain Eukaryota; kingdom Metazoa; phylum Chordata; class Mammalia; order Carnivora; family Hyaenidae; genus Crocuta; species Crocuta crocuta. Next base: position 2,886,480 of record NW_027532426.1, on the reverse strand, counting down.
TCCTATCACTATAGATTTCCCTATTCTAGATATTTCACATAAATGGAATCATTCAATATGTGACCTTTGATATCCAGCTTATTTCATTTTTATAACATTTTTGAGGTCTATCTATATAGAACTATATCACAGTGATCCAATCATTTTATGGCCGAACAATATTCCATCTTATGGGTATACCAGATGTTGCTTATTCATTCATCTGTCAATGGACAGTTAGATTGTTTCAACCTTTTGGCCTTGCGAATACTGCTGCTGTGAACATTATTTGTGCACAAGTACTTTTATGAATATTTGTTTTCAATTCTTTTGGTATCTAGGAGTGGAATTTCTGGGTAGTATGGTATGTTTAGCTTGTAAATGAACTGTCAACCTGTTTTTCACAGTAACTGCAGCAATTTACATTGCCACCAACAAGGTAAAAAGTTTTAAATTTCTCCACATCAGGGGCACCTGGATGGCTAGGCAGTGAAAACAATTAACTTTTTTTTTTTAATGTTTTATTTATTTCTGAGAGAGAGAGAGAGAGAGAGAAAGAACGTGAGCAGGGGAGGGTCAGCGAGAGTACACAGAATCTTAAACAGGCTCCAGGCTCTGAGCTAGCTGTCATCACAGAGCCCGTGGCTCGAACCCACAAACTGTGAGATCATGACCTGAGCTAAAGTTGGACACTTAACAGACTGAGCCACTCTGGCGCCCCAGAACATGCAATTCTTGATCTCGAGGCATTGAGTTTGAGTCAGTTGGGCAGAGTTTACTTAAAAAAACAAACAAACCAAATTTCTCCACATCATAGCCAATAGTTCTTATTTTCCTTTCTTTTTTTTTCTATTTTTAATTGTACCCATCCTAGTGAATACGTGCTATTTCATTATGGTTTTGATTTGCCTTTCCCTAATGACTAATGATGTTGAGCATATGTGTTTGTTGGCCTGTTGTATATCTCTTTGAGGAAACGTCTATTCAAGTCCTTTGCCCTATATAAAATTGGGTTGTTTTAACTGATTTATAAGTTTTTTTTTTAATATTCAGGATATAAGACGCTTATATTATTGACAAGTAATTTCTCCCACTCTTTAGGTTGTTTTTTCATTTTCTTGATGTGTGAATATAGAATTCTTAAGTAACAATTTTTACTTTCTACAATTTAACGGTTTTCCAAGTGCTTTCTGGCTTCTATTGTTTCTGGTGAAAAGTCAGCTGTCAATTATATTGCACATCATGAATTCTTTTTGTCTTGCTTTCCATATTTTTTCTTTGTATTGGGATTTAAACAATTCAGTAAAAATATACCCAGGTATAGATGGCTTTGTGTTAATCCTACTCACTCATATGTTTGTATGTGTAGATACACGTTTTTCATCAAACTTAGGAAATTTCAGCTATTATTTCTTCGAATATTTTTTTCTCTTTCTACCACCTCCATCTGAGACTTTACTGTATGTATTGTTGGTACAGCTGATGTCCCACAGATTTCTGAGTTCTGCTCAATTTGTTTCATTCTTTTCTTCAAATTTGATAATTTCTATTGCTCTGTCTTCAAGTTCATGGATTCTCTATGTATGGATTCAGAGTTCCTCCTCTAGTACTTTTTCAGTTGTTCTGCTTTTCAACTTCAGAATTTCCATTTGGTTCTTTTTTTTTTATAATTTCTATTTATTGACATTCTCTATTTAAACCACTGTCATCATATTCCTCTTAACTTATTTAAACCTGATTTTCTTTCGTCATTAAACATGTTTATATCAGCTGCTTTCAAAGTGGTAATTCATCTCTTTTAGCTGCATATGATAAAGGATGGTGAGAAATACACCAAAGAGAGAATTGTAGAGCTTGTTAAAAAAAAAAAAAAAATAGAAGAAACATAGAGGATCTAGAACTTACTACACTGGAAAATAAAACTATTCTTCATCTTCTGTCTCTCAAGCCCTAAAAGTCTCAAAATGAGAACTACCCACAGGATAATAACAGGATAATATTAGATCAAAGATGTGGCTGTAAGTACCTTTTAAAAACCTCAGAAAATTTTACTTCATTATAGAATTTTTTTAATTCTTTTATTTGAGAGAGACTGAGAGTGCAACTGGGGTAAGGGCAGAGAGAGAGGGAGACAGAGTCCCAAGCAGGCTCTGTGCTGCCAGTGCAGAACCCAATGCAGGTCTCCAACTCCTAGAACCAGGAGATCACGACCTGAGCTGAAACCAAGAGTCAGACGCTTAACTGAGCCAACCAGAAACCCCAAACCTCAGAAAAATTTAAAGCTATGCCTACTTGACTCTCTCAACTAGACAAAAAGTCCTCTAAGAAGCTTAAGGGAATTATGCTACAACAGTCTGACACAACCAAAGTAGAGAGAGGCCTGTCTTAAAATGAACTAAAATGCTGTAGTTTGGGAGGACACAGTATAACACAAATCGGATTCATAAAAATCCCAGAGATTTTAAAGAAAGATGTACCAGCTAGATTAAAAGGGACAAAGACTATTCAAAACGAAAAGAGGCCTATGGGATCCCAATTTTCTATAGGCAAGAAGTATGCTGAGAAAGCTATTCAGCTTCATAAGACATTTCTTATGTAGAAGGAGAGACTTCTTAGAAAGCATAATTAAGAGTCCAGAATGTGGTACCAAGAATCACAGAGAACAATGGATTAGGGACCCACTCCCATGAAGTTCCTTAGTCAGTCACATTTCCTGCTCCTGGAGTAGATGACCCTGACAACATGTGCCCAGCTAGATTTCAGAACCGATATAAACCAACAACTGTTATGTGCCATGTGCTAGGTGTTATGTCCCCCTTTTAAGGAGAATGTCTATTGCCATTATTCTATTCCTGTGACAACAGTGTATATTGTGTGTATGGGGCAGATAAATTGTCTTTTTAGTTCATAGATCTCTGGATCAAGAGGAACTGCACATGAGCACTGGGAGGGGATATTCTGCATGTGATAAGAATGTGAAGCACTGGAGGGGCACCCTGGGTGGCTCAGTTGGCTGAGCGTCCATCCACCTTNCTGGAGCCAGAGGGAGATCATTGTAGAAACTCTTAACAACAGCTTTCAATAAATCTTATTTCCTTGTGGCAATGCCTTTTTGCAATGGGATTTTACTGCACCTCCGTTCACAAGGTGGAGTCTGTTTCCCCACTCTCTATATCTGAGTTGACATGGTGACTTGATCTAACCAAAACAATGTGATGGAAGTAACACTGTTTACTTCCAAGGCTAAGCCTTAAAAACCACTGAAGCTTTACCTTCTTGAAACACTCATGCCACCATGTAAAAAAAGCCCAGACCAATTTTCTGAATGATGAGAGGCCATGTGGAAAAGAGTACCAGCTGACAGTGACACCCAGGTGTCAGACTGTTAAGTGAAGCTGTCTTAGATGATGCAAGCCCCAGTCAAGTCACTAGATAAATGCAGCTTCATGAGTGACTTTTCCAGCGACCAATGTAAAGTCCTGCCTGACATAATTAATTGTTTTAAGACACTAAGTTTTAGAGTGGTTGTTAACAGCAAAAACTATATAAAAAAAAAAAACAACCCACAAAAAAAACAGGTACTATGTTTAAAGCTTAGGCTCATGAGCATTTATTTGAGTAAAACTTGAAACACACAAGGGTAGTCCAACATGGGTCAAATATATTGGTGGGAGGAAAATTTCAGTAAAAGATTAAGAATGAAATTTCAGGGGGCACCTAGGTGGATCAGTTAAGTGACCAACTCTTGATCTTGGCTCAGGTCATGATCTCACCACTTGTGAGACTGAGCCCCACATCGGGCTCTGCAATGACATGTAGAACCTGCTTGGAATTCTCTCTCTCCCCCCTCTCTCTGCCTGTTCCATGCACACATGTGCTCGGTCTCTCTCAAAATTAATACACAAACTTGAAAAAAATAAAAAATAAGGGTCCTTCATGTTTAAAATAAAAAAAGAATAATATTTTAGGATGCCTGGCTGGCTTAGTCAGTAGAGCATGTGACTCCTGATCTCAGGGTCATGAGTTTGAGCCCTATGTTGGGTGTGAAGATTACTTAAAAATAAATTAATTAAAAGAAAATAGTAAAGAACTCTTCCTCTCCTTAAAAAAAATTAATTTTCATGGGTGCCTGGGTGGCTCAGCCTGTTAAGTGTCTGACTTCAGCTCAGGTCATGATCCTGCGATTGGTGACTTTGAACTCTGTGTCAGGCTCAGACCCTGAATCCTGCTTCTGATTCTGTGCCTCCCTCTCTCTCTGCCCCTCCTCCACTCATGCTCTGTCTCACTCTCTCAAAAATAAACAGATTTTTAAAAAAAATTTAAAAATAGGGGTGCATAGGTGGGTCAGTCAGTTGGGCGACCGACTTTGGCTCAGGCTATGATCTCATGGTTTGTGAGTTTGAGCCCTGCGTTGGGCTCTGTGCTAATAGTTTAGACGCCGGAGCCTACTTCAGATTCTGTATCTTCCTCTCTCTCTGCCCCTCTCCTGCTTGTACTTTCTCTCTCTTTCTCAAAAATAAACATTAAAAAAAAAATAAACTTTAAAAATTGTCTTAAGTAAATAAAATAATTTTTATAAAGAAACCAAGAGTTAAAACTACATAAGCTTTTTACTATTTTTTTCCTGTAAGTAATTTTTACTGATTATGACATTCCTTCATTCAACTAACACCAGATGTTTTTCTGATTGGCTGATTTTCTTGCCAGAATCTAAGAGGAAAAACATTTTTGAATGGCTAAATAAACCTAAAACAAAGTAAGTTTGTAATTTCTCTGCCTAACATCTTGTTCTTGGTAGATATTTAATTGCATTTTAAAAGAAAACTACTGCCAGTACATTACCATTTCATGAGTAAATTTATCATAAGAAAAATTCCTAGATTAAAAATACCACAGAAGGGATACACTTAGAAAACAGACACATTACTTAATAGGTCAAACTTTCTGCTTTGGACACCTTCTAACATCTGACTCAACATTCTAAGCTTTCTTTCATCCTGACTTCTGTCCTGTTTACTAACCAAAATCTATATCCACTACCATTGCTCCACTATTCATTGCTCTCAGTATAAAATAAGTAAACACTTTCATTCTGTTTCCTGTTGATTATTTCTTTCACTTACTCAGTTTTAACTATCCCCCAGCAACATTCTAGGGTCCTGAGGACTTCGTGAACTTTGATGGACTACTGGGTATGACTGGAACTCATTTTGGGTGCTGCTAAATCCAGGAAATCTTCCATGCCCTACTGAAAACCTCTTTCAAGGTCATGACCGGAAAGGAAAGAACGGAAAATTCAAAGTAGCAATATAATTACTTGTGCCTCTTCCTCCTCCTCCTTCACTTCCTCTAGCCCCACCTCATCTGTATACACACTAGAGAACTAAGAGTAGACACAGGCAGGCAATATGGGATTTGACGCAGGATTACCAAGTATTTAACCTCTAATCTCATATTCCAAAACCACACAGGGGTTGGTAAATCAAAGGAAAGTAGAGTTTGATTTCCTCATGTACAAATTCTAGTCAATGTGCCAGCAATTGAAAACTGGCAGAAGCTGTGGAATTTTCCAAGACATATGTCAGATAGTAATTTTACAATTCACTGACAAACACACGTTCTAAATCATCTTACTGTTATGGAAATATTTCCAAAGCAATAGTATTTTAACATAGCCATGGTATATATTTGTAGAAAAAGATTTCCCCTGTTTTAGATAACATAAGAAACAAACAAAGTACACAGCACCCTAGATATCCTAACTGCATGCCAGAAATTATATTTAAATTTAAAAAGAACCAAGAGAAACAAGAGAAACAATGTTAAATTAGAACAAAGATTCTTTAAAGCAGAAGTGAAGAAATAATTTTGCAAGAAAGGCATTAAGGGAAAGTGATACCAAGTTAATAGACCAAGGAGACCTATTAGACTTCTTAGGCCATGATATGAGCAAGACAATGGCCCTATTATGAACAAGACAGCTAAACAAAGGATGTATGATATAGCTAGATATTTGGCTGTTATTAATTAACTGATAAACATCTGAAAAGAGGTCTCTACAATATGCCATAGAATTTCACTGAATTTTTTATTTAAAATATTTTTTAGTGTTTATTTTTGAGAGAGAGAGAGTATGTGAGCGAGCAGGGGAGCGGGAGAGAGAGAGGGAAACACAGAATCTGAAGCAGGCTCTAGGCTCTGAGCTGTCAGCACAGAACCCTACGCAGGGTTTGAACTCAGGAACTGCAAGATCATGACCTGAGGTAAAGTCGATGCTTAACCAACTGAGCCACCCAGGTGCCCCCATTGAATTTTTACATAAAAAAATCAACCAAGACAAAAGGGCTTTGGAAAAACAGCAGAATCTTCCCTATCCCTGCATCCTTTTTATTTAGCCATAGAATACAAGTATCTAGCTTCAACTTCTACCCCACCCTCCATATCCACTGTAATTTTAATGCAGTCTTTGTTTAAATGAAGAGTCAGTGTGGCTATGATTAGAGAGATACTAGTCAGTGCTAAGCCAGGTAAAACAAGACAATGCAATGTACTTTTTTTCTACAAATTAATGTCTACCTCATTTTTTTCTATTTTCTCTATTTTTTTAATGTTTATTTATTTTCAGAGAGAGGGAAAGAATGAGTGGGGGAGGGGCACAGAGAGAGGGAGACAGAATTCCACGCTGTCAGTGCAGAACCTAAGGTGGGGTTTGATCTCTCGAACCGTGAGATCATGACCTATGCTGAGATCAGAGTCGAGCAATCCAGGTACCCCTCTATAGATGTTTAACTTTTCCTCAAAAGCTCCAACATCTGTCACATGTCTATCAATATAAGCTCAGACATATCAGATACTGTTTTTTACTGCAGCTGTACCTTCCCCAAACCCTTTGTTCTTTCTTCTCTTTCACTCTGTTGATTCTTTGGACTGGCTACACACTTGTCACCTTGGGCTCTTCCTTAGCTCTTCTCTTTGAATTCTGCTTCTTTAATCTGGTTTCTTTTCCCTTGGTACGTAAGGGCAACTTACAGACAAACAAACAAAAACAGCTCATGAGAACTGAAGTTTTGGGTGGCTCAGGTTAAGCATCCAACTCTTGACTTCAACTCAGGTCATGATCTCATGGTTCATGAGTTTGAACAGTGTGAAACCTGCTTGGGATTCTCTTTCTCCTCTTCTCTCTGATCCTCCCCCATGCATGCATGCTCTCATTCTCTCAAAATAAATAAATAAACACTTTTTAAAAAAAAAAAATGAAATTTTTAAGTCACTTGCATGTCTAAAAATATCTGTATTCTAGATTCCCATTTGATTGATAATTTGGCTGGGAATAAAATTACAGGTAGGAAATCTTTCCCACTGAGGACATGAAGACACAGTTTCATGCATTTCTATCTGTCTATATTACTACTGTGATATGTAATGCCATCTGATTGGTCCTCTGAATGCAATCTCTAGATACTCTTTCCAGAAGCTTTTAGTAAAGTCTCTGTATTCTAAGTTTACCGAAATTTCATAATCAAGCCTCTTGGTCTTTGTCTTTTTTACCATTCTTTCAGCTTTTTCAATTTGCAAACCTAGGACTTAGAAAACGGTTTGGATATATTTTGGGTATCATTTCTCACTATTTTCTCTGTCCTCTCATATTTATATTTCTGTTAGTCTAACACTGAAACTCCTGGTCTATCTTTAATTTTAAAAATTAGTTTTCTCAGGGGCGCCTGGATGGCTTAGTCGGTTAAGCCTCCGACTTTCGCTTAGGTCATGATCTCGCAGTTCGTGGGTTCGAGCCCCGCGTCGGGCTCTGTGCTGACTGCCAGCTCAGAGCCTGGAGCCTGTTTCAGTCTGTGACTCCCTCTCTCTCTGACCCTCCCCTGCTCACGCTGTCTCTCTCTCTCTCTCCTAGAAATAAATTAAAAAAAAAAAATTAGTTTTCTCCTATTTCCCTAATTTAATCTTTTTGTTCTAATTCCTAGGAAATTGCTTGAATTTTACCTACAATCCTTATGCTGTTGGGGGAGGGGAAATTAGAATACTTTTGATTTTTAATACTTTTTAAATGTTTTATTTATTTCTGAGACAGAGAGAGACAGTGAGAGCAGGGAAGGGTCAGAGAGAGAGGGAGACACAGAATCCGCAACAGGCTCCAGGCTCTGAGCTAGCAGTCAGCCCAGAGCCTGCCAAGGGGCTCAAACCCATGAACCGTGAGATGATGACCTGAGCTGAAGTCGGACGCTTAACCGACTGAGCCACTGAGGCGCCCCTACTTTTCATTTTTAAAGGTTATTTCTTGTTGAAAGATTTTCAAAATAACATCCTGTTCTTCTGAAGATGCAACATTTAAACCTTAGAGATTAAAACCCTTTTCCCCCTCCACCCCAGTTTTTTCCCCTTTGATCTCTGCCTTGTCTATTTGTTTGGCCTCTCATTTTAGATGCTTTCCTCAACAATCTGGTTATTCCTTGGCTGTACATTCCTATTAATGGCATTAAGAAGCTAAATGGAAGCTCATTGTGATTTCGTAGACCCACCAGTCTGTATGCAGATTTTCATTTAATTCCTTGGATCCAAACCCCTATCCTCTTCATGCATCTGATGTTCCTGGGTCCAGAACCCTCAGCTTCCATTTTCTTGGAGAAAAAAATCCCCAGTTTCCTAGAGGGGGAAGAAGTAGTTTGCATGATTCAACCACTTCATATAAAACTTTCAAATATCACCTACTTTTTTTTTTTTTAACATTACCTATTTTTAACCTCAAGCCTCATCCTGGTCTTTTCAGAGACATTTTGCTACCAATGCTGAGTCTCTGGGAAGGCTGTCCTAGGTAAACTCACTTGGTTGTCTCTGCAGAAAACCCAGGGTGTAACTTCTTCCATTTGGCCAAATTACTTAACACTCTTCTATCCATTTTGTGTCTTCTAAAAAGTAGATGAAATTTCTCAACTATGGTGGTTTCTTTGTCTTCCACTCATTTTTGTCCCTGAGGTCTTATGCCTCTTTTTATTCCTTTATTGTAATTTTAGTACTCTTTGAAGAGGAAAGGAAATACATGTTCTCAATCAAATCACCATGTTTGATAAAAATTCTAGTTTTGGATGTCTAGGATAAAATCATTAAGCACATTTACTAAAATTGTAGAGTCCACAAAACCCATCAGGATAAATAATATCTTAGAATTAGGATTCAATATGATTTCTAAAGGACAGTGTCAAGAGGAAATTAAATAGGGATAAGTTAAAAAATCTTGCACTTACAGCCCCTCTGGAAAACAGTGTGGAAGTTCCTCAAAAAATTAACAATAGAACTCCCCTATGACTCAGCAAGGAATCTACCCAAGGGATACAGGAGTGCTGATGCATAGGGGCACACGTACCCCAATGTTCATAGCAGCACTCTCAACAATAGCCAAAACATGGAAAGAGCCTAAATGTCCATCAATGGACGAATGGATCAAGAAGATGTGGTTTATCAATACAATGGAATACTACATGGCAATGAGAAAGAATGAAATCTGGCCATGTGTAGCAACATGGATGGAACTTGAGGGTGTTATGCTGAGCGAAATAAGTTAGGCAGAGAAGGACAGATACCATATGTTTGCACGTATAGGTGGATTAGGAGGAACTTAACAGAGGACCATGGGGGAGAAGGGGAAAAATAGTTGGGGAGAGAGAGGGAGGCAAACCATGAAAGACTCTTGCATGCTGAGAACAAACTGAGGACTGATGGGTGTGGGGGGGAGGGGAAAGGGGGAGATGGGCATGGAGGAGGGCACTTGTGGGGATGAGCACTGGGTGTTATATGGAAACCAATTTGACAATAAACTATTTAAAAAAGTCTAAATAAACATTGAATCTATACAATATTGTAAAGGAAAAAAATCTTGCACTTAGATTAAGCAATTACCAGTTACATAAATATAAAACAGGAAACCTGGTTTCACAAAAAAACTCTGTTTCAGTTTATTATGAGTCATTTATGTAACTTACTGTGACAAATTTTAAAAGAAAGACTATGTCTTAGGACATTAATGGGGAAGCACAAGGACTGTATCAAGCTAGAAAAATATCTTACTCTTAATTTAAATGGTTATCAATAACTCTAATGTCACATTCGAGAAAGAAAACTGATGGATTCTAAATCCATCATTTAGAAGATGGATCCCAGGATATTGAGAGGTTCTAAAACTAAGTCTTAGGGAAAATGGTAAAGATGAACATTCAAAATCTTGAATGGAAGATTTATAATTGCTATCGAATATCTGAAGAACAGTCCCCTAGAATCAAGTAGTTCTATAGTATTCCAGATAGCCAACCTAGATGAATGAAGGCAATTTGTATTAAGACAAACAAGGCTTAAGTAAACTTATAAAGCTATGAGCGCCCTCCATTACTGGTCAGCCAGCCTTCCCAAATTCAAGGATGTCATAGAATAGATTCTCTCATTAAGAAGGAGCCTGAACTAGAGGAAATTAAGTTCTGTACCACTAAAAGAACCAGTAGAAATAAAAGATACCAAGAGATGAAGAAGGTCATTATATAATGATAAAGGGGTCAATTCACTAAGAGGATATAATAACTGTAGATTTTTATGCACCTAAATATATAAAGCAAATAGTAACAGAACTAAAGGGAGCAATAACCAGCAATATTTCTACTCTCAACAACAGACAGAACTGTAAGACAGGGAGTCTATAAGGAAACAGAAGATGTGAGCAACGCTATAGACCAAATCAATCTTAAACATATATACAGAACATTCTATCCAACAGCAGTAGAATACACATTCTCAAGTGCCCACAAAACATTATCCAGGACAGAACATGTTACAGCACAATACAAATCTCAACAAATTCAATAATAAAGACATCATATCAAGTATCTTCCTTGACCACAACTGTATTCTGATGTGTGTTTTCCAACATCATCAAGCAATTCTCCAATCCTAGCAAACACTAACTGGGTATCCTACAAATTTAACTCAATTCTGACACTATCAATCAGGAGATAGCATCATATCCCACAGGTTAAGGGCTTAGTCCCACAAGACTCCCCATTTCAGATGCCAGTTGCAGACCTAGGTTGTTACCTGTGTGTCTGATCAACTGGCTATAAATTGGTGGTTCCCATGATCCCCTCTTTAGGTTCAATCAATTTGCTAGAAAGGCTCACAGAACCCAAAGAAACATTAACTTAAATTTGCCAATTTATTATAAAGGACACAGATGAAGAGCCAGATGAAGAAGTATATAGGATGAGGTCCAAAAGGGTTCCGAGCACCGGTGCTACTGTCCCCATAAGAACTGGGGTGTGCAACTCTGTCTAAACCTCATCAGTTTTGAATTTTTATGGAAGCTTCATTACACGGGCATGACTGATTACATCACTGGCCATCTGTGAGTGATTCAACTCCCAGTCCCCCTCTCCTCCCCATAGGTGGGGCTAGGGGAATAGAAGTATGGGACTGAAAGTTCCAACCCTCCAGTTATGATTGGTTTCCTTGGCAACTAGCCTCCACCCTTAAAGGCTTACTAGAGGCTTTCCAAAATCACCTTATTGGGACGCCTGGGTGGCTCAGTTGGTTAAGCGTCCAGTGTCCGACTTCGGCTCAGGTCATGATCTCATGGTTCGTGGCTTCGAGCCCCGCATCAGGCTCTGTGCTGACTGCCAGCTCAGAGCCTGGAGCCTGTTTCAGAGTCTGTGTCTCCCTCTCTCTCTGACCCTCCCCTGCTCACGCTGTCTCTCTCTCTCTCTCTCTCTCAGAAATAAATAAAACATTAAAAAAAAAATTTTTAAGTCCCCTTATTAACATAAACTCAGGTGTGGTTGAAAGGGGCTTGTTATGAATAACAACATGGTATTTCTCCTTTATGGCTCTAAACTGAGGACAAAAAATAAAATATTGTAACAGAAGATGTTTCTATTGCTCTTATAATTTAGGAAATTCCAAGGGGTTGGGGAGTTGTGAGCCAGGAATTGTGGGCAAAGATCAAAACACTTATTCATTATAAATCATAATATAACAAGAATGAAACTAAAAATCAGTCACAGGAGGAGAATTGGAAAATTCACAAATGCATGCAAATTAAACACACTACTGAACAACCAATGGATCAAAGAAGAGATCAAAAGGGAAGTCAAAAAATATTTTGAGACAAACAGAAATGGAAACACAACATAACAAAAGTATGGAACACAGTACAAACAGTTCTAAGATGAAAGCTTATAGTTATAACTATAAGAAAAGTTGTAGAAAGTTTTAGAAAAAAGAGGGGTGACTGGGTGGCTTAGTTGGTTAAACATCCAACTCTTGGTTTTGGATCAAATCGTTATCTCACAGTTGTGAGTTCAAGCCCCACAATGGGCTGTGCTGACAGTGTGGAACTTGCTTGGGATTCTCTCTCTTTCCCTCTCTCTCTGCCCTCCCTAGCTTGCTCTTTCTCTCTCAAAAAAATAAACATTAAAAACAAAAAAGGTCTCAAACAAGCAAACATTATACCTGCAGAAACCAGAAAAAGAAAAAACTAAGCCTAAAGTTAGTAGATGGAAATAATAAAGATTACAGAAGAAATACACAAAATAAAAGAAACCAATAGAAGGGTGCCTGGGTGGCTCAGTCGGTTAAGCTTCTGACTCTATTTCTGCTCAGGTCACGATCTCACCGTTTGTGAGCTTGAACCCTGCATCGGGCTCTAATGACAGCACAGAGCCTTCTTAGGATTCTGTCTCCCCCACCCCCTCTTTGCCCCTCCCCTGCTTGCAAGCTNAAAAAAAAAAAAAAAAAAAAAAAGATAAACAATACTAAGAGCTCATTCTTTGAAAGGATAAACAAAACTGACAAACCTAGACTAACCAAGAGAAAAAAGAGTACTCAAATAGATAAAATTATAAATGAAAGAGGAAACATTACAAATGATAACAAAGGAATACAAAGGACCATAAGAGACCACTATGAACAATTATATCCTGACAAACTGGACTACCTAAAAGAAATGGATAAATTTCTAGAAACATGACAAGCTACTGTTAAAGTAATTAAACAACAAGGCCATTAGACTGAGGTGGCTCTAATGCCTTGGTATGGAAATCAAAATGTCTCTGTAGCCTCCGTATGCAAACCAAAACTGAAGCCAGAGTTAATGCATTGGAATCTGGGGGAAAAAAAAAATCAAACATAAGAACAATTTCAAATAAGGCAACCATTTAAGAGATAGCCAAACAACTTCTTTAATTTTCTTCTGAATCTTATCTATAAAAACTTTGCCCCTGGTCCTGTGGGTGGAGCACACCTAAAACATGATCTGGGTTGGCACTGTGCGATTTGAAGCAATGTTTGCTCAAATAAATTATTCAAAATTTTAATGTGCATCAGTTTATTTTTTTTAACACTTCCATGACTGAATCGCGACAAAGTAGAACATCTGAACATACTACTAACTACTGAAAAGACTGCATCAGTAACTAAAAACCTCCTCCAAAATAAAAGCCCAAGACCAGATAGTTTCACTGTTATATTCCAGGAAGCATTTAAAGAAGAATCAATGCCAATCTTTCTCAAACTCTTCCCAACAAATTGAAGAGGAAAAAAGAATTTCCCAAACCATTTCATGAAGTCAGTACTACCTTGTTACCACAGCCAGAAAACTATAGGCCAATATACCTGGTGAATGTAGATACAAAAATTCTCAACAAAATAATAGTAAACCAAATTCAACAGCACATTAAAAGAATCACACACAATGATCAAGTGGGATTTATCCTTGGGATGCAATGATAGTTTAGCACACCATCAATCAATGTGAGATACCACATTAGTATGTCACATTAATAGACAAAATATGATCAATCTCAGCAAATAAAAAATATTTGACAAAATTCAACATTCTTTCATGATAAAAACTGTCAACAAATTGGATATAGAAGAAATACACTTCAACATAATAAAGGTCATATATTACAAGCCAAGAGCTAATATCACACTCAACAGTGAACAACTGAAAGCTTTTCCTCTAAAATAAAAAACAAGGGGTGTCTGGGTGGCTGTCAGTTAAGCATCTGACTTTGTTTCAGGTCTTCAACTCACAGTTTGTGGGTTCAATCCCCACATCTGTTGTCAGCACAGAGCCCACTTTGGATTCTCTATTCCCCCCTCCTGTTTGTTTTCTCTCTTGAAATAAATAAATACAACTTTAAACAAATAATAAAATAAAAAACTAGACAAGGGTGACCACTCCTATTCAACACAGTATTAGAAGTCCTAACTAGAGCAATTAAGCAAGAAAAAGTAGGCTCCATGCTGTCAGTATGGAGCCCGGACTTGGGGCTTGATCTCACAAATCATGAGATCATGACCTGAGCCAAAACCAAGAGTTGGATGCTTAACTGACTAAGCCACCCAGGTGTTCCTCAATTGATTTTCTATACACCAACAACATACTAACTGAAAAATAAAGAAAACAACCCCATTTACAACATCAAAAATAATACTCAGCAATAAATTTAATCAAGGAGGTAAGTGATCTATACACTAAAAACTACAAGACATTGATGAAAAAAAATTGAAGCCACAAATAGAAAGATATCTCATGTTCATGGACTGTAAGAATTAATCGTATTAAAATGTCCATACTACCCAAAGTGATCTATAGATTCGATACAATCCCTATCAAAATTCCAATGGCATTCTCTCACAGAACTAGAAAAAATTAATCCTAAAATTCATATGGAACTACAAAAGACCTCAAACAGCCAAAGCAATTTTGAGAAAGAACAAAGCTGGAGTCATCATACTTCTGGATTTGAAACTGCATTACAAAGTTACAGTAATCAAAACAGCAGGCCACTGGCATAAAAACAGACACATACAGGGGCACCTGGGTGGCTTAGTCGGTTAAGCGTCCGACTTTCGCTTAGGTCATGATCTCGCAGTTCGTGGGTTCAAGCCCCGCGTCGGGCTCTGTGCTGACTGCCAGCTCAGAGCCTGGAGCCTGTTTCAGTCTGTGACTCCCTCTCTCTCTGACCCTCCCCTGCTCACGCTGTCTCTCTCTCTCTCCTAGAAATAAATAAAACATTAAAAAAAATTTAAAAAAAAATCAGACACATACACCAACAGAACATATCAAGAGCCCAGAAATAAACCCATGCATATACATTCAATTAATATCTGAAAATGTACCTAGAAATACTTGGGGGACAGGTAGTCTCTTTAATTAATGGTGCTGGGAAAACTGGATATTCACATGCAAAAGAATGAAGCTAGACATCTATCTTACACCCATGAGAAAAATTAACTCAAAATGGACTAAAGACTGAATAAATGGTAAGACCCAAAACTATGAAACTCCTAGAAGAAAATATAGTGAAAACATTCCCTGACATTGGATTTTGGCTGTGATTTTTTTTTATGACACCAAAAGTACAAGTAAGGAAAGTAAAAATTAACAAGTGGGACTACATCAAACTAAAAAGCTTCCAAGGGCACCCAGCTAGTTCAGTCAGTAGAGCACATGACTCTTGATCTCAGGGTCATGAGTTCAAGCCCCACCTTGGGCTAGCATAGAGCTTACTTAATAAAAAAAATAAATAAATGAAAACTTTTTAAATAAAAAAGAGTTTCTGTATGGCAAAGGAAATGATCACCAAAATGAAAAGGCAAGCAACAGAATAGGAAAAATGTTTGCAAACCATTTATTTGATAAGAGGGTTAATATCTAAAACATATACAATAGCCAAAAACCAAGTAACCCAATTAAAAAATGGGCAAAGGACCCAAACAGACATTTTTCCAAAGATCTATAATGCCTAGCAGGTACATTAAAAGGTGTTCAACATCATTAATCATCAAGGAAATGCAAATCAAAACCACAATGAGATCTCTCTCATACTTGTTACAATGGCAGTTATTAAAAAGACATGAGACAGTTAAGTGCTGGTGAGGGTGTAGAAAAAAGGAAATCCTTGCGTGCTCTTGGTGGGAATGTAAATTGGTACAGCACTGTGGAAAACAGTACGGAAGTTCTTCAAAAACTTAAAAATGGAACTACCCTATAATGGAGCAATCCTACTTCTGGGTGAGTGCACACACACACACAATGGAATATTATTCAGCCATAAAAAGGAAACCCTGCCTTTTGCAACAACATGGATGAGGGCAACATGTTAAGTAAAACGAGTCAGAGAAAGATAAATACTATATAATCTGCTTATATGTGGTGGTTGCCAGGGTCTTGAAGACTGGGGGAAATTGGTGAAGGTGATCAAGGGTTACAAATTTCCTTACAAAATGAGTAAGTTCTGTGAATCTAATGTATAGCATGTTATATAGTTAACAGTACTGTCCTGTATACATGAAGGTTGTTAAGAGAGTAGATCTTAAATGTTTTCACCACACACAAACATTAACGCTGTGAGGTGATGGATGTGTTAATCAACCTTATTGTGGCAATCATTCTGCAAAATATACATATATCAAATCATCACACTGTATGCCTGAAACACATTTATATGTCAACTTTATCTCAATAAAGCTGGAAATTAAAAAAAAAAATAAAGAAACCAAAAAGAGAACCAACAGAAATAAATGTAATTTACCTAAGGATTACAGAATGTACTAAAATATAGGTTTACATTTACAGTTATTTTTCCTAAGCATAAAAGAAGAATCAAAATTAATATCAATACAGACCAAGGAAAGAAACAGACCAGTGTCATTACTGTATGCATGATCAAAGTAGGACTTAACCTAGATCATAAGCTTGATAACTCTGTTCTCTGGCAGTATGCTTGATCCTATCTCCCCAAACCAGTGGGGATTCCAAGGCAAACTGAAAAAAGTGAGGACAATGAGATTTTCCACAAATCTACACGCACTCCATTGTTAAATGTTGGGCTAGCCTTCATACTTTTTACATTTCTTTTTAAGTTTATTTATTTTGAGAGAGACATTGAGGGAGGGAGAGGGAGGGAGGGGGAGAGAGGNAGAAAGAAAGGAGGGAGGGAGGAAGAAAGGGGGGGAGAGAGAGGGAGGGAGGGAGAGAGAGAGAGAGAGAGAGAGAGAGAGAATCCCAGAAGTCTCCACTTTGTTGGTGTGGACCACCCAGGTGCCCCTCTATGGAACAGTTCTAGAAAGTTTGGTCGTGAATGACTTTATGAGGTTGCCTGCCATCAACCACAAAGAACAAAAACAGGCTTACAGATCTTTTTTTTTTTTTAAATCAACACTGACAGGCATGAGCCTGTTGATAACATAAGCAAAATTATTAAATTCAGCTATCTTTTCTTTGGAGCCATTCTTTTAATAGGAGGAAGATTCTCTAAACCTTTACCTAGTTCACAGAATTCTGGAACTAGGTGAGGGAAGGAGATTGGGAACCTCCAAAATTCATGTGGCAGATTAGCCCGATCCTCCTCTGGGCTTGGGGTCCTAGGTCCTGAACTTCTCACATTCAACTCTTTCAGGGAATAATCTCCTGACTTCTGTAAGGCTGATGACAGTTGCCCAATTGCTCAGGGTGAAGGGGGCAAGTAGTGGGAAAAGGGAAGGGAACAGAGAGGGATCAATCTCCCATTAGAGACTCATAAAACCCCCTGTTCTCAGCCTCCATCTGTGGAATACAGTACTTCCACGCTCTGAGTTTCTGAGGCAGGTGTTCTGTAGACAAATCATGATCTGCTTCTTGCCAGTATTCTCCTCTATAGGTACTTGGGTTTAACCTTCATCTCCTCTGCTAGGTCACTCTTTTCTGCTTTTTCTTCTTCCATACAAGGAGGATTACAGATATCTCATAGTTTCAAAAGGTAGAGTTTATGTTCCTGTTTTTAATGTGATTTCCGAAAGAACGTGGAAATAATTTTACTTTGCTGTCTTAAAACCAGAAAGGGGTGATTTTTATAATCTTCCAAGTTCAAATAACCTTGAAAATGAGCCAACTACTGTTCAAGGGCTAAATGTTTATGTTTGATAATTAACTCCCAAAGGATAACATAATTGAAATCAAGAACTCAAATGCTCGGTTAAATCAGACTACTTCTTGTTTTCAAACAAAGCCTATATTTTCTCATCTTTATGGTTTTTAATGTTCTACCTAGAAATCTATTCATTTTTAATGCTCTAATTTCATATCCTTCATGAAACCTTCTCTGATCATCTCTGTTATACAGAAATGTCTCTCACTTCAGATTTTCATGAGGAAGAACTTTTCAAAATCCACTCCTGGCTTCTCTATATTTCTTTACTGATAGAGGCAGAGTAATTTATCTGAATCTACCTGACTAGTTAATCTTAGAAGAACAGAGAGCAAACTTAGCTCATTCTCTGTGTTTCTACCTTTTTAAGGCCTGGACCAAACATTCTCAACTTCTTTAGGGTCAGACTCTCTGTGTGTCAGAAGGCTCAATCCAATACAGCACTACTGGGAGCCAAGAGGATCTACTTAAAGAACTTAAGTTAAAAGGCAAAATTTGAGGGGCGCCTGTGTGGCTCAGTCAGTTGAGCGTCCAACTCTTGATTTCAGCCGAAGTCATGACCTCATAGTTTGTGGGTTTGAGCCCCCACATCAGGCTCTGTGCTGACAGTATGGAGCCTGGATGGGATTCTCTCTCCCTCTCTCTGTCTGCCCCTTTCATGCTTGCTTTCTCTTGCTCTCTTTCTCAAATAAACCTAAAAAAAAAAAAAAAAGAAAGCACA
>NW_027532426.1:2844649-2867803 GCF_008692635.1 Crocuta crocuta | reverse complement strand
CCTCTAACCTGTCTCTGTTAGCAATAGAAGCAATATTTTGGGCCCTATCTGCCATTCCTGTTTTCTAGTATAAGGGGGCAAGTATAAGGGGGATGCTTTACTTGAGACTTCTTCAGAAATCCCAATATTCTCTAATAGATAAATTATCTTGCTTCCCCATAATCCATAGCACATTGCTTATAGTACTACTATGGAGCTTAAATTTTGCTTCCTGTGTTGACTGTCTTCTAACCCACTAGGCTGTGTAAGCTTTTAGAAGGGAGATTAACCACACTGCCTTACACATGACAAGCCAGAACATAAATATTTGTTGAATGATTAAAGCAGCAAATGTTTTTTTTAATTAAAAGTAAAGATTATTTTATGGTTCCTGCTATTTCAGTTTATATTCGTTCTAAAGTCATAGCTAACAAATATCACTATTGCTAGATTATAACTAATCTTAAAAGATTTTGCTCTTCTTTGCCAAATTTCCTCTACAATATGTTGGTTCATTATCACTGTTTCTGGTTTTTTGTCTGTATTTTCTAGGATTTTTAAAAGTTAATTATACATTCTACACACCTGAAACAAAAAATAATTCAGTTTACATTAAAGAGAGAAATTCAAATGAAATGGATGGAATCTAAGCCTCTATCTCAAGTTACCTTTCTATAATACAAGAGAAAGACAATAATCACCCGAATTCACTGTCTTATTCACTGTATTCACTGTATATATATATCATCACCAGTGGCTTTAGTGGTAAAAAATGAGTAGTACATAAAAATGATTAGGAGAAGGGGCTCCTGGGGGGTGGGTCTCAGTTAAGCATCCAACTTTGACTCAGGTCATGATCTCACGGTTTGTGAGTTCAAGCCCCACATCAGGCCCTGTGCTGACAGCTCAGAGCTTGGACCCTGCTTCAGCTTCTGGGTCTCCCTCTCTCTGCCCCTCCTCTTTGTCTCTCTCAAAAATAAACAAACTTTTTTAAAAAAGGTTTTTTTTAATAATTAGGAGAAGACATAGCCAAACTAGTGGTTGTAGTCACTCTTCTGCAGAATAAAAATTAGAAATTGAGAAAGCACATTTTTAGTATAATTGAGTGTATTTCAAACTCAGGGAGCCAGGACAGGGTCCATTTAAAAACCTCAGATCAGGAGCACCTGGGTGGATTAATCAGTTAAGTGTCCAACTTCGGCTCAAGTCATGATCTCATGGTTTGTGAGTTTGAGCCCGTGTCAGGCTCTGTGCTGACAGCTCAGAGCCTGGAGCTTGCTTAGTATTCTGTCTCTCTCTCTCTCCCCCCTCTCAGCTTACACTCTTTCTCTCTCTCTCAAATACAAATAATCATTGAAAAAAAAAAAAACCTCAGATCACAAGTGTACTCAGAGACAACATCAGAGCCTATAGTGAATAAAGAATTTAAAAGTCCCATCTCTCCATAAATGTAACCAAAAACACTGGCAAAACAAACATTTTTGAACTTTGGAAATTAACTAAAGGTATACAACAACCCAAGGAGTGTACATTTAAGAAAAAAGGCTGAATCTCAGTAAGAACAGAGTTTTGTGTCATTTTAACTTATCCCAATCCCCAGATCAGCAGTACCATTGAAAATAACAGTTTGCATGGTTTGTTAGTGAAAAACCAGAAGAGGCCTCATTTTCAGTGTGTTGTAACCATTTGTCTTGATCTGTCTCGTTGCTCCCTGAAAGACTGGCTCAAAAGGTTTGCCTTTATTTTGCTGGACTCAAAAGAAGCCTAATACTGGGACACCTGGGTGGTTCAGTTGGTTAAGCATCCGACTTCAGCTAAAGTCATGATCTTAAGTTTCTTGAGTTTGAGCCCACGTCGGGCTCTGTACTGACAGCTCAGAGCCTGGAGCCTGTTTCAGATTCTGTGTCTCCCTCTCTCTCTGTCCCTCCCCTGCTCACACGGTCTCTCTCTCTCTCTCTCAAATCAACATTAAAAAAAAAAAGAAGCCTCAGGGCGCCTGGGAGGCTTAGTCGGTTGAGCGTCCGACTTCTGCTCAGGTCATGATCTCACGGTTCGTGGGTTCTAGCCCTGCGTCGGGCTCTGTGCTGACAGCTAGCTCAGAGCCTGGAGGCTGCTTCAGATTCTGTGTCTACCTCTCTCTCTGACCCTCCCCTGTTCATGCTGTCTCTCTCAGAAGTAAAATAAAATGTTAAAAATATACATACATTAAAAAAAGAAGCCTAGTACTAAAGAAACTACCCTACTTTGTCCAAAGCATTAACAAGCAAATGTTTTAGCCACTGCTGTCCAAGAGATATATAACAGAGCAAACAACAGACTAACCAAAGAGCTAATGAGGAAAGGGTCAGAGAAAGAGATGTCCAAAAGGGTGTTGAAAGCCCCAACATATTCCTGGAAATCTAAAGGTCCCATGCATGCCCAGTGTTGTACACGTGCTCAGGAAAGACCTGAGAAGTTCCTAAGCTGTCACTGGCTGATCTTAAGGGTCTGCAGAAGCAGGAAGTGAAGGCTGAGGCATAAGCATAAATTGTCTGGCTGAGTGCTGAAGGCATGTCCTAACATGTAAAAACAGCCCCTCAGCAAAGACTAAGAATTTTTGGTTACAGGTATTTTAAGGAAATCTCTGTCATATAATTATCTGACTACTAAACTAATGGCTACACACGACAAAGAATACAGACTTTACAGAATTAGTTCAGAAAAGACCTAAACAAACAATCCTACAGGAATAAGCAAAACCAACAAACCCTGGAGGGGAAAGAATGTTATTTCTAAAGGTGCCACATTTTCATATTCAAAATGTCCTGTTTTCAACCAAAAACTACAAAGCATGCAAAGAAGTTATTTGTAAATTACATAGATGATAAAGATCCATCCAAAATAAAGAACTCTTACAGCTCTTTACAATAAAAATATAAGTAACCCAATTAAAAAATGTGCAAATAGGGGCACTTGGGTGGTTCAGTTGGTTAAGTGTCTGACTTTGGCTCAGGTCATGATCTCACAGTTCATGAGTTTGAGCCCCACACTGGGCTCTCTGCTGTCAGCAAAGAGGCTGCTTCGGATCCTCTCCCCCTGTCTCTCTGCACCTCTTCAGCTTGCTCTCTCTCTCTCTCTCTCTCTCTCTCTCAAAATAAATAAACTTTAAAATGTGCAAATAATTTGAATAGATGTTTCTCCAATGATATACAAATGGTCAAAAGCACATGAAGAGATGCTCAACATCATTAGTCATTTGGGAAATACAAAACAAAAATACAATGAGACAGCACCTCATACCCACTAGGATGCTAACAAGAAAAAGAAAAGAACTGGAACAACTGTTAGTAAGGACATAGAGAAATCTGAACCACTGTATGCTGTTGGTGGGAATGGAAAATGATAAAGCTGCTGCAGAAAACAGTCCAGCAGCAAATATTGATGTTAAACACAGCATTACCACATGACCTTCCACTCTTAAAATCTATATGCATAAGAAGTGACAACAGGTTTCAAACACATATTTGTTCATATGAATATTCACAGGAGCACTTTACAATAGCCAAAAGGCAGAAACAACCCAAATATCTGCCAACGCATGAATGGATAAACAAAATGTGGTATATCAATACAATTAATTATTCTGTCATAAACAGGAATGAAGTACTGATACATGCTACAATATGGATTAACCTTGAAAGCTGCTGGCTAAGAAGCCAATCACAAGACTATATACTAGATCATTCAATTCATTGGAAAGTCCAGAAAAGAGAACTCTACAGAGACAGAAAGTAGATCAGTGGCCGCTTAGAAAAAAGGGGTTGTGGGGGGATAGTGGGTAATAAACGGTACAAGTTTCTTCCTAAAGTATAGAAGGTGTTTCAGAATTAACTGTGGTGATGGTTTGCACATATCCGTGAATATACTAAAAGCCACTGCATTGTATACTAGAAAAAGGGAAACATATTTATGTGAATACCTCAATAAAAAATTAAAATGTGGGGGTGCCTGGGTGACTCAGTTGTTTAGCTCTGACTCTTCATTTTGGCTCAGGTCATGATTCAAGCCCCTTGTTGGGCTCTGTGCTGACAGCTTGGAGCCTGCTTGGGATTCTCTCTCTCCTCTCTCTCTGCTGCTCCCCCACTCTGTTTGTCTCTCTCGAGCTTACTCTCTCTAATAAACTTAAAAAAAAAAAAAAAAAGGAAAAGGAAAGGAAGGTAATAGGAATATCTTAAGGGTGCTGAGGGAAAATAACTATAACTGAGAACTATTCTGTAACCTAAGGTGACCCCAATAATGAGGAGAAAAGAAAGATGTTCCCACATACAGAGTAATTAGGAGAGTTCATCACCCATAAATCCACAGTAAAAGAACTTTTAAAAAGATCTACCTACAGGGGCACCTGGGTGGCTCAGTCAGTTGAGCATTGGACTCTTGGTTTTGGCTTTGGTCATGATCTTTCAGTTGTGGGATCAAACCTCATGTAGGGCTTCATGTGCTCTATGCTGAGCATGCAGCCTGCTTGGGATTCTCTCTCTCTCTCTCTCTCTCACTCTCTCTCACTCTCTCTCTGTCCCTCCCCAATGTGTACATGTGCATACATACAAGCGCTCTCTCTCAAAATAAATAAACATTAAAAGGAGCTACTTTTAGAAGCAGCAAAGTATACCAGAATACTTCTGCTTCTTTTTACAGGAATGATGGACAAGATTATTTTCACTGAACCTTCCTACTAAGGGCCACTAAAAAGTTGGGTGGAGGGGCACCTGGGTGGCTCAGTCAGTTAAGCATCCGACTTTGGCCAGGTCATGATCTCACGGTTTATGAGTTCAAGCCCCATGTCAGGCTCTGTGCTGACAGCTCAGAACCTGGAGCCTGCTTCAGATTCTGGGTCTCATTCTCTCTCTGCCCTTCCCCTATTTGTGCTCTGTCTCTCAAAAATAAATAAATGTAAAAAATTTTTAAAAACAAAATAAAATAAAAAATAAAAAGCTGGGTGGAATATTAAAAATGACAATAATAATAATAAACGTTTTAAAAGCAGGGATCAGCAAAAAAAAAAAGTATGAAGAACTATCAACCCAAAATCTAGAACATGAGAGCCCAAAGAAATAAACCCAGGGACAAAATCATTAAGAGTCAAAAAGGTTTTTCTTCTAAGGGCACCTGGGTGGCTCAGTCAGTTAAGCACTGACTTCAGCTTGGGTCATTGCTCTCAGGTCATGATCTTGCAGCTGGTAGGTTCCACCCCTACATGAGGCTCTGCGCAGAAAGCTCAGATCCTGAAGCCTGCTTTGGATTCTGTGTCTCCTTCTCTCTC
The DNA here is from genome assembly GCF_008692635.1 of Crocuta crocuta. NCBI lineage: Eukaryota > Metazoa > Chordata > Mammalia > Carnivora > Hyaenidae > Crocuta > Crocuta crocuta. The sequence continues at coordinate 2,862,525 of NW_027532426.1, read as the reverse complement.
TGCCCCTCGCCCACTCGCGCGCTGTCTCTCAAAAATGAATAAATGTTAAAAAAAACCCTTTTCAAATAAAAAAACTTTTTTAATTTTAAAGTTTTTCTTCTAGATATAGAAACAATTCACGAAGAAAATTAACATTCATTAAAGTTTATATGTCTGACAATAGAGCTTCAAAATATATGGAGAACTGTAGTATAAAAAGAAACAAATTTAGACATGGCTGGAAATTTTTAATATTCTTTTTTTTAATGTTTATTTATTTTGAGAGGGAGCGAGCGAGTGAGAGCAGGGAAGGGGCAGAGAGGGAGAGAGAGAATCCCAAGCAGATGCCACAATGTCAGTGCAGAGACCCTTCAGGGCTTGAACCCCTAAACCGTGAGTTCGTGACCTGAGCTGAAATCAAGAGTCGGACCTTAACCAACTGAGCCACTCAGGTGCCCCAAAACTTTTAATATTCTTAAAACCAAGAGACCAATAGGCAAAAAGTTAATAAAGACCTATAGGATTTAAATAACATATATAACAAGCTTGATCAAAAAGAGGTTTAATGAACTGAGTCAAATAACTTAAACTTACTGATATACTTTATGTACCTGGCAACCTTGTAAGCACTTTTTATATGTTACATCATTTAACTCTTAGAATAACTCTGGAAAGAAGATTCTATGGCTAACTGCATTTCATAAATAAGAAAATGGAGGTGCAGAGATTAAATGTAGTCCAAGGTCACACAACATTAAACAGTGACCTCAGCCAAAATATGAACTGATGAAAAAACTTTACCATAATTAGACAGTGTGTTGCATGTCTTTAATTAGAAAATAAGATCTTAAGAAAATAATGGATCCCTAACGTTTTGTTGGACAAACACTATTATCCCTTTCAAAACTATGATCGGCCCTTTTGAGGTTTTCTAAGTTTAAATAGACTTAGAAAAATTTTTCTAAGTTCAAAATACAAGGTCTACTTTCCCCTACCCTAGGAGAGGGCAATCAGTAGGCTTTTCTTCCTCCACGTAAAAGCCTTTTGTTTCCTCCATTTAAGGGTCCTGAGACCTTCCTCTTCTGCTGATCCATCACAATTTCAAAGTGAGATATAAACAGAAATATTGCAATTTTGAGATATTAGGAAAATAGCCTCTGACTGGTAAGCACTTCTTCCTTTCTGCAATGCAGTCCTTCAAAAAGGCAGTCTCACTGTAAAATTTTGTGTCTGTGATCTTTTTTCCACATCAAACCCAAGCATTCAATAAACAGAAAATCCTACTTTCTTCCAACACAGAATATTTACAAAAATTGATGTTCTTGGCCACAAAGAAATTCCAAACACCTATTATAAGTAATTAATACACATATATGATGCATAATACAATTAGAAATGACAAAAACAACAATAACCAGTCCCCTAAGGTCAATATTTTTGAAATTTTAAAATACAGACAAAGAGGGCTCCTAGGTGGTTCAGTCGGTTAAGTGTCTGACTTCAGGTCAGGTCATGGACTTCAGCTCAGCTCAGGTCATGATCTCACACATGGTTCACGGGTTTGAGCCCCGCGTAGGGCTCTGTACTGACAGCTCAGAGCCTGAAGCCTGATTCTGTGTCTCCCTCTCTCTCTACCCTTCTCCCACTCATGCTGTCTCTCTCTCTCAAAAATAAAATATTAAAAAAATTAAAATACAGACAGAAAATAGCAGAGCTATGAATCCAGGTAGTTTGATTCCACAGTTTTGCTCAAACACTGAGCACTAAATTATTGTTCAAATTATTATGCTCCAGTGTTATCTAAAGTGTAGTACTCATTTAGATATCACCCTTACTATTTCCTAGAAATGCAATTTTGTGGGCCCAGGTGATTCGCCAGTTTTCCAGGTGATTGTTAAGCAAACTGAAGTCTGAAAACCCCCTCTCTCTAAACCATGGTTCTTAACCCTGGAAAAAGCTCTGCTTTGGATTACTTATAATGTGATGTAACAATCACCTTATTGTTTAAGCTACTAAACAAGTTTTCTATTCCTTGTAGCTGAGAGCATTCTAACTGGATACAAAAATAAATACACAAAAATCAACAAACTTTACAGCTTTCTAATGACAGTAAATCGTATCAATTCTGCTTTCAGAATACATCCGGAATCCAATTACTTCTTATACCTCTACCACAATCCACTTCTTGCAAGATACAACTATTACTGCAAGAAACTTAAACACCAGTTATACACTACTTCTCCACAAAGCAACAATGATCCTTCCAAAATGTGAATTATATCATGTTCCTCTTCTGCCCCCAAATCCTTCTGGTTTCCCTTGTCAGAATAAAATTCAGATCTTAAAATGGCAAATGAGGACATTCATGATCTGCCCTGCTCTCCATCAACCACCTCCCCATTTCACTCCTAACTCTGACCTCTCCCCTCTCCTTCCCTCCCACAGCAACCCAACTTCACCATTATCTGGCCACAGTAACCTACCTAGTGGCCATTCATAGAATATAAACACATTCTCACCTTCATTTTTGCATTCCTTTGTCTGAACTGGTCTTCTTTCCTTGCTCCATCAATTCTTTTTCTTCTTTAAAAAAGATTTTTATTTTTTAAGTAATCTCTACACTCATTACGGGGCTCAAACTTACAACCCCAAGATTAAGAGTAGTATGCTCCACTGACTAAATCAGCCCGGTGACACTGCTCCATCATTTCTTTAAGTCTGCTCACATGTTAACTGTAACAGTGAGGTCTTCCTTAACCATTCTATGTAAATTATAAACCATGCCCAGCTCTCTTCCTCTTTTTCCTTTCCTTCATTTTTGTCCACAGTACTTATCAGCATCAGACATATTATGTAATTACTTTTTTATCTGTTTCATGCCAAGTTCCCTTCACTAAGTTTTAAACTACCTTACGGCAGGATTTTGTTTTGTCCACTTTTATACCCTCAGCATTAACAGCAATATCAGGCGTGTAGAATGCACTCAACAAGTATTTGCTGACTGAATTGGTGGTTAGAAGATGTGACCCCCATTTGTAGTAATATGAAAAACTATAAAGTATGTAGAAATCAAACTAAGAAAAACTGTGTAAGATCTTCAAGGAAGAACTCTATACAAATCTGCTAATAAAAGTTAAATATACATAATGTTCATGAACGGGAAGGGAAATATTGTAAAGTTATGAATTCCCCCAAGTTAATGTGTAAAGCCAATTAATTAAAATTGTAGTACTGGCAATAAAGAATAGATGGAAGAAACAGAATACAGTTCAAAAACAGACCTCTCAATTCATTTAATTAGTTTAATGTTAGAAATGGCATCTCAAAATCAGTGGGGAAGGGCACCTGGGTGGCTCAGTCAGTTAACCATCTGACTCTTGATTTCAGATCAGATCAGGATCTCAAAGTTGGTGAGTCTGAGCCCCATGTTACTCTGTACTCACAGAGTGGAGCCTGCTTAGCATTTCTCTCTTTCCCTCTTTCTCTGCCCCTTCCTTCCTCATTCACACTCTCCCTCCCTGTCTCTCTCTTAAACCTAAAAAAAAGATGTGGTTTATGTGTGCGTGTGTATACAGTAAATATAACATGTAAATAAATANATCAGAGAAAGACAAATACCATATAATTTCACTCATATGTGGAATTTAAGAAATAAAATAGATGAAAATGGGAAGGGGGGGATGAGAAGAGAGGGAAACAAACCACAAGAGACTCTTAACAATAAAGAACAAACTGAGGGCTGATGGAGGGAGGAGGGTGGGAGATAGCCTAGATGGGAGATGGGTATTAAAAAAGGGCATTTGTGTGGGGGAAAGGGAGAAAGGCAAACCATGAAAGACTCTTGAATGCTGACAAAAACTGAGGACTGATGGATGGGGGGGNAAACTAATTTGACAATAAACTATTTGTAAAAAAAAAAAAAAAGGGCACTTGTGATGAGCACTAGGTGTTGTGTGTAAGTGATGAATCACCGAATTCCACCTCTGAAATAATACTGTACTGTATGTTAACTAAAGTTTAAATTAAAAAAAGAAAAAAATTAATATAACCATATATAAAAAGATACATGATTCATAATTCATATGTAACAGTTAATGATTAACCTCTGAAGATTGGGGGAAGGGGATGGAGGAATTACTTTTCACTCAAAACTCACTTCAAGGTAAATCGAATATTATAATTTGATTTTTCTTCCAAGAATAAATATTAAAGCAATAATTTAATTTAACCTCCATTTCCAGTCCCAAATTAGACCATAGGCCTATAAGACAGAAGTGGGCAGAAGACCTGTCCCTGAAACACATTAAACTCAGGGACCTGAAGTTAGTTTAGGACTGCCAAAGTGGTTGATATTAGTTTCCCTTGGCTAAAATAATGGGAACATTTCACATTTCACTTAATCAGCCATAGTCCAACTCAGTCATAGTAAATAAAAGCTACAAGAAAGTTTTTACTGAGCTACTTTTGGTTAAGTTTTACTTAGACTTACATCTGATCATTTACTTTTTTAAGAACACTACTGCCATTAAGCATAATAACTCCCTACAAATACTATTTGACTGGTTGTACCTTCAACCTGAATGTGTACCCAGGCTAAATTCCACTGAAGAAAAACACTGAGTCCAATTAAGAAAATGAGGAGCACAGCTATTCTCCCCTAGTTCCCAGCCTAATGTTGCACTGAATCCAGTGGTTGATCATTCTAATGTTAATTCATTAGATTAACATTAGAAATTCACTGAATTTCTTCACTGAAACGATACTGTTAATGGCAATACCAACAAAACCCCAGCCACCTGACAACAGCCAGAACATGTTAAACACATAAAAGAATAAAACTGGATCCTAGGTAGGGATGTAGTGTTGTCAAAACTAAAAAGGGATGGGGTGCCTGGCTGGCTCAATCAGTTAGACCATAATGCAACAGGATCAGGAGTTCAAGCCCCATGCTGGGTGTAGAGTTTACTTAAACAAACACCAAAAGACTAATAAGGTACTGTAATGACTTAATTACACATTTCATTTTAACATATATTTGATAGCGCTTACAAGGGTCAGATAGATCTTGGCCATAATTCTAGAACAGCTTGTATTTTATGGATGGGATCATTTTTAATGCAACTTTTTTTACATTACTGAAATAATGTAAATGCTCTAGGAAATGACAGTTTCTTAGTCCTCTTTCTGATATTAAAAATAGTTTGAGGGGCGCCTGGGTGGCTCAGTCGGTTAAGTGTCCGGCTTTCGCTTAGGTCATGATCTCGCGGTTCGTGGGTTCGAGCCCACGTCGGGCTCTGTGCTGACTGCCAGCTCAGAGCCTGGAGCCTGTTTCAGTCTGTGACTCCCTCTCTCTCTGACCCTCCCCTGCTCATGCTGTCTCTCTCTCTCTCCTAAAAATAAATAAAATAATTTTAAAAAAATAAATAAATAAAAAATAAAAAATTTTTTAATAGTTTGATTATACTAGACCTACTTGATCTTTTATCTAAAAATGCCTGTTCATAAAATACTATGTCCAAAATTTTTATTTTAACTCAATAGTAGCATATTGCTACTTTTGTTTTGCTACTTTTCATCTATAATAATTCATTACACGAAATTGAGTAAAATGTTGCCCAGACATTCTAAGTCAAAACACCCAAGAACAAAACTTGCAAAAGGCTTTATGAACTTATTTTCAAGGTTCTACACTTATTAGACTGTTTTCATATCTCATTCCCAGTCTTTGTGAAGAATTACAATAAAGTAATCAAATCAGGTTTTTTAAAAATGTTTTTACTTATTTTTGAGAGAGAAAGCGTGAGGAGGGAAGGTGCGTGAGGAGAGGAGAGAGAGGGGGACAGAGGATTGGAAGCACGCTCAGCACTGACAGGAGAGAGCCCAATGTGGATCTCAAACTGCGAGATCATGACCTGAGCGGAAGTCTGATACTCAACCAACTGAGCCACCCAGGCACCCCAGATCAGTCTTATTAGATGCATGGGTTGTACACTAACAGTTTTTGGTCCAACTGTAATTTATTACAGAGGTATCTTGGTATTATTTACACAGAATATTTGTTCATGGCTGTTTAGGAGAATATGGCTAAGAGGCTAGTAAGTACAGCTAATGAGCCAAAGTACAGGTTCAATTCCCATTCTTGGCAATCCCCCACACATTTATCTTTGCTCAATTCTATGGCCATAAACTCAAGTGTTAAAAATCAGTTCTAACCAACATCTTATAAATGCCTGTTATGGATCAAAAGAAGAATAATGAATAAATTGTTCAAAACAGTCCATTCTTAGCATACGCTAGAGACGAGTATAACAGACTTCAAGTCAAATGGATTCAAGTTCTGGCTTTTATACTTAGCTATTTAATGTTGGGAAAATAACAGCCTTTCAGAGCATCTGCTTTCTTATCTATAAAATAGCAGAGAAATAGTCTCCGTCTAACACAGAAGATTTTTTTTAAGTTCATATGAAATCAAATTAAAGAACAGGTTCTTTAATATGTAAAACACTATATTAATTTGTTGAGAAGTTCAAATATCTCTTACTGAAGGGGGGTGAGCAAGATGCCCTACACATAGAAGGGTTGGCATTATGCAGAATCATTCATAAATTCCTTAACAAGACTTATTTATTGCCTGAAAAACAAACGGAGCACCAGTGTATAACTACGTACTATATAATGAATTCCTGGAACTACTGGTGAAAGAGTTACTTTCCTGTTACTCTTTTTCTAACCTTGTTTAATTTCTGTTTAAATCTCTGAGGAATGTCTGGCTTTAGAGAGAAGCAGTTACTCTGATTAGCTGTACCATTTAGTGGTGCTACTGTTTTGTTTCCCTAAAGACGTATCAGCAAACCTGAAGAAATTACTGATAAAGTCCTGCCTATCTTTTCCTTGGTCCCCTCTTGTAAATATGGAGAGAATGTCACAGAGAAGGATAAGTAGTTGTATGTTTAAAATTTTACACCTGACAGCATAAGTATTTTTAAAAGTGCTAATATTTTTAAAAGGTAGGGTCAATGGATTTTGTTTTCTTTTAAAAAGCATTATGAATGCTTTTCATGAAATTGGTTCTTATCACTTTCCCATACCTCTAACACTGCATTTACCAGAACCCACTAATTATCTTTCTTCCTAACTAGACTCTAAACTCCCTGAGGCAGAGACAATATTTTAGAGCTGCTCTGTACCTCTAATATGACACACAGTTGGTAGCTAAGTAAATTTTGAATAGTAATAAACTCCAACAGTATACCTTGGTTTTCTATACCGAGATTCTCTATGCCCTGGACAAGGTCAAATAAGCTTTCCTGAGCTCTCTGATGTTCTTCATAGGTTGAGAGGCTATATAGTGTGTTCTGGTGGTTTCATTGTGAAACTGAGTATCTGATCACGTAAAACATACAAATTATAAAATGACTATATTTTAGGTGCCATATATTAGATACTGCATCTTGTTTCTAGGGCTAAAAATATCTAGGATAGGACAGAAACCTGATAGAAGGTGTATATTGATTTTAAGATGTCAAATTCATGGTAGGTTAAGTCTATTTCTCCATAGAGTTCAGGTTGCAAATACAAGTTACCTTGATATCCCTCATCCCAGTGTTTCTTTAACAGAAATTTACATCATTGTCTCTAAGGAATTCCTAGGAAACTTGCATGCTAGAGATGACAGTTTCAAGGCATCAGTATTGGGCAAAAACTTCACTGGTGATTCTGACATTCAGGTTGTTCCTTATTTAGCTCTACTGTGACATTCAGTTGTTATAAATGAAATTTAGTTTCACTTATTCCTTCTTAATAATGTCCATTTAACTCAAAGGAATACTATTAGAAAGAGTTTTAGGTTTAATTTTATTTAATTGAGCTATAACTGACATACAACATTATATTAGGTTTCATCTTTAACATTGATCTAATTTGTATTAAGTTAGGGAAATACATATTGGAAATCTTACTCTAGAATTCTAAAGACAAAGAGAGGTAAGTGGATTTTCCCAGGGCTCACTGAGTTCACAACAGTGTCAACATTAGATCCCTTGAGATCTTGATTCCTATATTTGGCCAAATTTTTCTGTCTGGACCAGAGACTGATGAGCTCAGGTGAAATTTAAGTCACATAGGGCCTATAATCCACCTTTTGAGACATATAATCTAAATACAATTATTCTTTCTTAAGGAATGTTTTGACCTCAGTGAGACTGCATTTTTTTGTCGTAGAGATCTAGATTTTGGAAAATTCTTTTGTGTGCTCCAGTCAGCTGTGACTGAGAATAATGAATATTAAGTCCGTTATCTTCCTGAAGTCACCATTCTGAACATGTTATGAAAGTTATAATATTAAATAAATGTTAACTTATCCAAGAAGAATTTGGATATATGTCAGATTTCCTTCCCATGAATGCGTTGCAGAAACAGTTATGATGTGATTTTTTTCAACATGGGCTTCTTTACATAAAGGACATGTAAACAATTTTCAAAAAGCTGATAAGGATGAGTGTGGGGAAAGGGTATTAGCGATGCAGAGTTCTTTTTCAAAAATAAATGCATCTCTACTTGTCCATGTGCAGTCACACCATAGCTTTATTTTCTACAAATCAGTGAAGAAAGAATGACCAGTTTCTGGGTAAAAGCTGACTGATCTAGTGTTTTAAATGTCAACTTGCAATTTGGTGCCAGATTCTCATTTTAGGAGACATTTACCCACATTTGCCTAACAATGAATACAATAACGGTTGCAGTATCAACTTCAGATTGAAACACTGCTAAATTACTACTCTTCAACTAGATTGATTAAAATTCATAGCTGTTCCTGTTTAATAAACCCAATATATAAAACTGAATCAGATGAATAAAGAGATAATTAGTTACACTCTTTCCTTTATAATAGAATTTTTCCTTTAAATAGTGAATTCCTTTAAAGCATTTAAAATAACGATTTACAAAAAGTTTAATTAAAAACACTCTACTCCACAAAGTAATATAATAAGAGTCGTCATTTACTTACTGAGTGCTTATTGTGTGGTAGACTCCACAGAGTAATATAATAATAGGCATCATTGAGCCCTTATTGTTCGGTAGACAACTTGCTAAGTGCTACGTAAACATTACAGAATTAAATCCTTACAATCCAGTGAGGCAGGCATTATATACATTTTAGATACTGAAAATTTGAGACTCACACAGATTAGGTAACTTTCCCAAGGTCACATAGATAAATGTAAGGGGCAAAGGCAGGGTTCAAACTCAGCCTTCAAAGCTAATGCTCTTAGATTCTCTCTCGATATAGAAATATACAAACACCATACATCCTAAGAAAATGAATCATGGCACACTAAACTCTAGGATATCACGCAATCATATCCATTCTTCCTTGCCCTCTTGGCAAAGGTATTCATTTGGATAGATACACCAGTTTTTGTTTTGTTTTGTTTTCTCTCCAGTGTCTACCTCCACTTTCATCAGAATTCAGGGCAAAAACAAGCAGGAATCCAAAGTAGAATATGGGTGGGGCAGCTGACTGGCTCAGTTGGTAGACCATGCGACTCTTGATCTCTGGGTCATGAGTTTGAGCCCCATATTGGGTACAGAGATTTAAAAAATTTAAAAATCTAAAAAAAAAAGCAAACAGAAAACCTACAAAGCAGAATATGGGTTAAAATCACACAAGCTGTTTTGTCTTTACTAACAGTTGGAAGCAAACAAATGTAAGAACACTGGCAATAAGCTGAATATCTAATCTCTAACCTAGAGCAAGTTGAGGGATTTATTTACAGAGAATCACAGAATTTCCAAGCCAAAAAGAACCCTATGGTTGCAACAATGGAGGTCCAGAAAGGACACACAGATACCAGTAAACAAACATATATTATACATATATTATATATACATATAACACATATTTATAAAATATATGTATGTGAGCACTAATTTCATAGTTCAGAACTGTATTATTTCTATTTGTAAAATCCTTAAGACATCACCTTAACAGTTTCATTCTCTTTCTACTCAAATTAACTTCAAAATTAGAACATTAAAATATATAAATGATCTGGTTCAAGAAATAAAAGGACAAAAAATGATTTAAAAAAACAAAAATAAGTTGACCAAAAAAAGGATGACATTCTAACAGAGAACTTAGGAAAGCTTTACAGCTAACACAGTTAACATTAAATTGTTAATCTGACTGCAAATCGTTTTCTTCCACCCACCTTGAAAGAGGAAAAAAGAAAACAAGAAACAAACAAAACAGGCTCTTTTTTGGTAAATGCAATTCAGTATATACAAGGGTTGGGAATGACATTCCCAGGGCCTAAACTGGTAAATGCAATTCGGTATATACAATTCGGTATATACAAGGGTTGGGAATGACATTCCCAGGACCTAAACTGTCAACCAAGGTATATGTATGACATATACATAAGAACAGGCACTCCATATTAAAAAACCTGCCCTAATCTAGAAATTTCACTGTTTTCTTTTTGCCTGTCTTTCCTGCCACATAAATTATCTTATTCTGCAGATAGTAAAGCAAACACTGAAGTACCCAGAATAGGTACACCTATGACTTCACCTTATTCCAAATTATAAGCACAACTGAAAATGCTTTTCCACTTTTCCCCTTATAAACGATTATGAAATTATATCTGTCTACATCTTCTAGTTGATCAGAAAGTCACAGTAACCAATAAATACCATAATAGCTGGTATATATGATTATATAAAATTGGGCATGCATCTGATATGTTGCTAACCTTCACCTCCATATTGTTAGATACGATTACTGTTAGTACCACAGTAATATAAGATCAGTTTGTTATGGGGCGCCTGGGAGGCTCAGTCGGTTGAGCATCCGACTTCGGCTCAGGTCACGATCTCATGGTTCATGGGTTCGAGCCCCATGTCAGGCTCTGTGGTGACTGCCAGCTCAGAGCCTGGAGCCTGTTTCAGATTCTGTGTCTCCCTCTCTCTCTGACCCTCCTCTGCTCACACTGTCTCTCCCTCAGAAATAAAACAATAAAAAATAAATTTAAAAAGAGATCAGTTTGTTACTGATTCACGGTATTCTATTTCCCTTTTTAAGGTTTTACTAGAAATTCCTGGGATCAAGGACAAAAATGACAGAAGACATTACCAATACATGCTTCAAAATTGGCTAAATTCTTATCCAACATAATTTAATTGGTGACTTTAACCTCACAGCAACTTAAAAGACTGAGCAACAATGACTGAGATTAATGACGTTTCCATCTGATTACAACTGTCAGATATGAGGCTTATTAAATCCAAGAGAATACCATAAAATCAAATTGGAGGAAAAATGATTAGGGAATAGATGTTACTTAACCTATAGCTATCACTCATATGCCTGCTAAGTAGTTATTAGATGTGTGCTAAAAATAACTACCCAGCAAAGTCATTCTTTTAACAGAAAGTCTTCAAAAGCTAATGCAAATACATTTTGGATCTATTTCCATTTGAATACATATCTTCGTTTTTAAAAGTTATATAATTAAGCAAGATGAATCAAGCACAAATACCATTGCACAGTTCAATACCACCACCTATTGTTAGTTGCTATTAAGTTAAAATCTTTTTCAAACGGTACAAGTGCACTAAGACATGAAACTATAAAACCAACTTGTATGCCTTTATTTTTCCGAGTCAGTTTTCAGTAGGGGTCTGATCTAAGAATTCACCAAGCCTGGAAGACCAAATAGGAAAACAGTGTAAAGACAACTACGCACAAGCAGCTAAATTTGGTCAGTTTAAGGGCATTCTTTCTTCTTCCTCCCTCCGTTGGATTTTCCTGGTGTAACGGAATATTTTATTTTGAACATCTAAAAATACTCTTCCAAAACCACAGGACTAGTTAGATTACTAAAAATTTTAATTCAGTTCCCAGTCTGTCACCAGTTGGGAAACGGTAATCCAAGGCCTGGGAATGGAATCCTTGGCCTGTAACAAAAGTATTTAATAATTCGCAAGAAAAACTCAACCAAGATTTGGAAAGAGACACTCAGGGGATAAAAATAGAAGGGATTTGGGGCACCTGGGTGGCTCAGTCAGTTAAGTGCCTGATTTTGGCTTAGGTCATGATCTCACGGTTTGTGGGTTCGAGCCCCACGTCGGGCTCTGTGCTGACAGCTAGCTCAGAGCCTGGAGCCTGCCTCACATTCTGTATCTCCCTCTCTCTCTGATCTTCCCCTGCTCACCCTCTCTCCCTCTCTCTCTCTCTCTCAGAAATAAATAAAACGTTAAAGAAATTGTTTTAAATAGAAGGGATTTTAGAAATTAGGGTTAAATGTGACAACACTAACAGCTAAAACTGACAAATGACCTAAAACATAAGAACGTAAGAATTTAAAAGTGTAAATACTTCTAAACACTTCTAATACTGATTGAATGAATGAAAATCTTCAGTGTAGAAATAGATTACATCTAAGAATGTCTGACTTAAATACCAAGAATACAGTCTACAGAGGCCCCTGGGTGGCTCAGTTGGTTAAGCATCTGACTGTAGCTCAGGTCGAGATCTCATGGCTCCGGAGTTTGAGCCGCGCATAGGGCTCTATGCTGACAGTACAGAGCCTACTTGGGATGGTCTCTCTCAAANTCAAAAAAAAAAAAAAAAAATAAAAAAAAAAAAAAAAAAAGGAATACTTTGTAAAGTTTTTGAAAAGCTAAATATTTTTAACAACTTAATGGAAAACGTAATTTTCAAAGTGTAATGGCTTATGTAGACTGTATGAAGCGACATGCTGATTTTTAAATAATGAATGACTACAATATAAATACATGAAACAATGTGCCATGTTTCAAAGGTAAAAGGGACATAATTATACAATAAATATCAATAACACTATGTAAAAAATTTTTTTAATGTTTTATTTATTTCTGAGAGAGAGAGAAAGACAGCATGAGCAGGGGAGGGTCAGAGAGAGAGGGAGAAACAGAGTCTGAAACAGGCTCCAGGCTCTGAGCTAGCTGTCAGCACAGAGCCCGATGGGGGGCTCGAACCCATGAACCGTGAGATCATGACCTGAGCCAAAGTCGACAGTTAACCAACTGAGCCACCCAGGCACCCTAACATCAGTAACACTATTTAAAAAAAAAAAAGATTGTCTGAATGGGCCCCAAATCCTAGACCTCTAATTTGGACTTTGTATAATGTCAGACCAATCTCTAAAGTGTTAAAAAAAAAAAAATCCCTTACTGCTTACTATTACTAGTATTCTTTCCCTCTGCAAGGCTTTTCAAATAGCATGAAACAAATGGCTGTCACTCACTGGAAAAATATGTGACATTTTCCACATCCATCAATTTGGAAAATATGGTTATTTACTATCCAGAATGTTCTTTAGATTAGAAGACAAATCCTTAAGAGAGAAAAAAGGTAATTACTGCAGCCTTAGCAGCATTGTGCAACTCTGTTTGCAAACTTTAACAATATACTGGAGTGGCTGTTTTAGAAGATACAGCCAACGAAATGTGTCCTCTGTTTTTATTAAAAAATTACAGATTCATAGGATTCTGGAACAAAAGGAACCGTAATAATGGACTCTAACTTCCTTGTTTTGCAAAGGAGGGAAATGACCAAACTGGAGAAGTGAAAAGAAATGACCAAAGTTATAATTAGCTGGTGGCAAACATGAAGATTACTTAACATCAGTTCTCTCGACTCCTAACGCAGTATGTTCTTTCTGCCATACCACATTTTATGATTATTCTTATTTTGGATAAAATGACTTGATAAAATGAAGCAGACAAATAAGTACTATCTTACAGACTATAATATTACACATTTATCAAAGCAGCAGTGAGGAATAATGAAAAACAATAGTGAACAGGGATTCAAAGTACCCAAAGTGGAGCTTATAATTTCCTAATTATATGAATCTTAACATTTCCAGGCATTGATTAAACTGTAAATAGTATCTGTGATGTCAGTTAATGTTTTCAATGTAGATAATGCTAGACTTTTTAATAAACTCAAATAAGTTAGAATTTTTCCTTTAACAGTACTATAATCTTATAACGGAGCTACCAAGAGAAACAACAAAATGGAGAGGCTTTACTGAAAAAAAATCTAAACTTAGATTCAAGGGCTAGCTTATTTACACACGTCTATCACTAATCTCACTGAGTGTGAAGATAACCCGTTATAATACGTAAAATGAAGGACAGCTCCATTCTTGATAGCAAAGACAAAATAAAATATACCGGGAGAAGAAATTTAGGAAAGCTCTTTTCCACTTTTTATGGGCTTTGATGCTATGTTATGCTAAAAACAGAGCAGAATGACAGAGTGAAGTTTAAAAAATGCAGATTGGAATCTTGGCTCCCCCACTTACTAGCTGTGCAACTTGAACACTTCTCAGGCCCTAGCTTTCCTCAACTGTGAAACAGAACCATGAGAATTGGAAGTAACTGAGGTAGGGGTGTGTAGCTGGCTCAGTCAGTAGAGCATGGGACTCTTAATCTTAGGGTTGTGCGTTCAAGCCTCATGGTGGGTATGGATCCTACTTAAAATAAAAATTAAGAAATAAAAAAATAGTAAAAGAGTAACTGAAGTAAAACATCTATCTCAGTGTCTGGCATGTAGGATTCAATAATTAGTATTATGTTTGAAAGAAAATTTATCAAAATTTCCCACAAAACAATGTGCACTGTAAATTATGTAATAAAAGGTATTTGGATGAAGAATTTCAACTGAGAGACACATTCAGAGCTATGCTAGCTTATAAGGGTTATTTTGTAGAAATTTAATGCCAAAATGATACATCAAAGAACAACAATAATTTTCACATCTCTGTATCTTTTTAACTTTTACCCAGCTGTCATCTACTTGGCTGTTTTACAGCTACATATCTGGCTAACAAGTACTCTTATCCCTTGGTTTTAACTTAAATTTTTTTTCTACAGCTATAGCCCTGAGCGTCAGATTTAAAGTGTATGGCTTACAGTTACAACACCCAAAAGAATAATACACGGAATATTCCTTATAGAAAGATTTTAATGAATCAACTATAAAAGGATAAACTTAATCTTTCACCCAGAAAACAACGTGGCTAAGAAAAAGAAAACAATCTTTCACTTTCTGTATTAACCATAATTAATCTGAGATTAGTTATTATTTGCTACAAAAATTTCTTCAGAGATTGGCTATCTGCTTAGAATCATAAAATTATCAGTCCTTTAAAAACCATTCTGTAATTTTGAGAATTAAAAAAAATAATTTGAGGGGTGCCTGGGTGCCTCAGTCAGTTAAGCATCAGACTTCTGCTCAGGCCATGATCTAGTTCACAGGTTCAAGCCTTGTGTGGGGTTCTGTGCTGACAGCTCAGAGTCTGGAGCCTGCTCTGGATTCTGTGTCTTCCTCTCTCTCTGCTCCTCCCCCACTTGTGCTCTGTCTCTCTCTCTCTCTCAAAAAATAAAAAAAAAATTTTTTTAAACACTAGAAATAATTTGATGTACATATTTTAGATATGAAGAGATTGTTTTACCTTGTCTATTATCTTTTATCCATTGGAACTAAATATTAAAATGTTTTCAGGGGCGCCTGGNAATAAGTTTACTACTTCTGAAGAGACCAGTTTGTTTTACTGCTTATAAATTAGGTTAGTAAAGAGGTAGATGGGAGGGGAAAAAAAGAGGCAAATGACTTTAAGAAATATTCAGATAATGAAATTCATTAACACATATCATTTCCACCCCTTCCTATTTGTATTCTGGCAAGGACCACTTCACATCATAATAAAGGACTAAAATGTTTATTTATAAACCAAAAGCTAATCACAAATACTGTACAAGGAGGGTTTTTTATCCCTTATTATTTTTTTAAATTTATGTTTATTTTTGAGAGAGGGAGAGAGAGAGCACACATGCTAGCACATGGGGTGGAGAAGGGACAGAGAGAGAGGGAGACACAGAATCCAAAACAGGCTCCAGGCTCTGAGCTGTCAGCACAGAGCCCCACACAAGGCTGGAATCGGTGAACTGTGAGATCACTACCTCAGCCGAAGTCTGATGCTTAACCAACTGAGCCACCCAGGCACCGCCTCCCCCCGCTTTTTAATCTTATCAGACACCTTTAGAAAGCTTCAGTTGCTTTAGTTTAAGGTAATAGATATACTTAATAAGGCAACACGTTTTTTATTACTGTAGTACCACGACTAAAGGTAAACTACAAATTAAAATATAAGATAATTATAAAAATAGGATGTAGCAATGTAATTTTAAAACACACAATACAAAAGAACTCCTTCCAACAATAACTCATGCAATCTAGAAGAAAAGAGCAAAATGATAAAGAGCAGACTTCAATGGCAAAAGGCTATTCTCCTCTCAGATCTTCAGTATTTGGGTTTCTCTTTCAAGATTCCTGTTAACTGCTAAAACTCTATTCAGTAATTTTAAGGATGGCCTTGACTTTTACAGTAGTGCTGAATGGCAAATCACCAAAAATGAAGCTTACTGGGTCTCTCTACATTAAGACGAGCTAAAGTTCTATTAAACACCAAATCATATCTACTATGATATTTCCTTCCTACGATTAAGTATGAACATTCTAAGGAGGCCAATTCCTTGATTTTCTCCACCCCTCACCTGCAACAGTAATAGTCACCTGCTCTGAATTTAAACTTCACCCAAACACCTCCTCCCTACGTCTCTGTGAGTAAATTAAAATATTTTCCCCACAATCACAAAAAGAAACCAAGGAATAGACTAAACTGAAGACCCTCAGGTAACAATTTCACCCTCTGCACCTCGCTGGCAAGTTTCCTGAAACTTTTGTCTCACCGTCTTACAATTTCATCCTTCAAATGGAAATGAAGAAAAACACCAAGTGAGATGGACACTGAGCTCCGAGTGATCCCAGGTCAGGTTGATTCTCTGCCAGAAAGGGCCAGGTAACATTTACTCTTCTTGCTGTTGAGGTTTCTTTCCTTATCAATAAGCCTCAATAAACCTTGTGGTATACTACCACACTACTGCAATTTGTCTATAGTTAGACTTCACTTCCAAAGAAATCCCTTCCCTAACACGGACTACTCACTAAAAACGCTTTTAGAGGTTTTCCTATTTCCTCATCCCAGTCCTCAATTTCACAGCCATACACCTCTTGCCAGAGGAGGAAAAGTTCTTAAAGAACGGATTTTCTGAAGTCTCTCAGACCTTCATCCCGACCTCAAAGCCTGCACACATCTGAGAGTTCCCAGAAACAATGAGCTACGAAAGTACAGACTAAACGGGAAAGAAGAGGAAGTATCAGAACAATACCCAAACCAAACACAGCACCGAAAACCCGTGTTCGTCTCTATCTTCCCAGTCTACCGCCCCCACTTCCCAAGTGTAACCGGGGTCTCTCAAACTCGGAGAAATGGCCCCCTGGCCCATAATTTCCCTCTCGCTTCACGAAGAAAGTGGCAGAAAGGAAAGAAGCGAGCACGCCCCGGCAGATCGGAGCTGTGATGCTTTTTCTGCCGGGTGGAGGGAGGCAAGCCAAGGGTTGTGTAAAGAATGGAAAGCTGAGTGATACTGGGGGGAGGGGGGAATTAGGGCGCCAGAGCTAATCCCTTGCCGGGGCCCGCTGGTGGAACAGGCTGGAGGCGACCAGCCGGGAGCACTAGGGAAGCTGGGCTGCACTGGGCTTTCGGGTCGAGAAAAAGGGGGAAGAAGTCTGGCAGCCCCAGCGGTCGGTGGGTGACGGCGCCAGGCAAGGGAGGAGGCTCTGAGCGGAGCGAAATTTTCGGGACACAGGAGCGGGAATCGCCTTGCTCACGCCGCCCCAGCCCCCTCCCCAGGCTCACACCTCAAACCTGCTCTTGGTCACTCCGTTTACGTCCCTCCTCATGGGGTCGGCGGGTGCGGCCGGGGCCGGGTGCTGCGGCGGG